>NC_054848.1:44208599-44325287 GCF_018345385.1 Vulpes lagopus
ACCTTTCAAAACCATCCTGAGAACCTACGAATTTGACCTGAGATTTAAAGAGAGAACAGCTGGAACGCCAAAGAGAGAAGGGGTTTTGCTTCTAACAAGGTAGGAAGGCAGAAAAAAAATAAAAAAGAATCAAGTCGGGGAGGCGCACCACAAGGAGCCAGGCTAAAGCCTGAGGGCGAAAGCCCCCCAGACAGGAAAGCCCAGCCTCGGAGAAGCAGGAACTTGAAAAACTCTGCACCGGATTCTTTCCAGTCAGAAAGGCGCTTAGCAGGGAAATCGAGCAGAATCGCAGAAGGGACAGTGGAGCCTCCAGTTTCCCGGAGTCACTAATAGGGGCAGTGCACCCCGGGAAAGAGTGCCACAAACTGGGCGGATATCCGTAAAGGGCTGGAGTGCGCACCCGGCGGGGCATCTGTGAGAAGCCTGTGGGTTAGGCGGGCGGCTCCAGATGGAGGGAGGGGTCTGTGCCCTGCTGCCTTCGGGAGACGTGCCCGGGAACATGATTCCAGCAGCACAGGCCGCAGATCCCAGGGCGCCAAGCAGACACAGCCCAGGATCCTGCGCTCCTCCAGAGACAGGCGGAGGTAGGGAGGGCACAGGACAGCGAGGGCTCCCTTGCTGCCAGGTGCCCCCAAGCTGATCACATCAGCGCCCCCACGCCGTTGGGGAGCATCAAGGCCAGGGTTGACTGGGACTGTGGTAGTTACTGCTGGAGCTGACTCCAGAGCTGGAGAGCTGGCTGATGCCAGTGTTGTCATTCCTCCTTGTATCCCCCTATGCCTGGGAGGGGCAGAGCCACCAGGGAACAGAGGCCTCACGGGGTAAACTGCTACCACTGAGCCTGGCAAGAGGCATGGCAGCTCCCTCAGGTGCACACACCTGAGAATCAGCACAGCAGGCCCCTCCCCCAGAAGACCAGCTGGAAGGACAGGGGAAAAGCAAGTTATTGACCAAGCAGCACTGGAAAGTTCCAGGGGAAGTACAGGAATTTACAGTATATAAAACCAGAGGGTACCCCTCCTACTTTTTTCTTTTTCCAGTACAACTCATTTTTATATAAGACTATAAATTTCCTTTTTTCTCTTTTCCAACCTTAACTACAATATTTTACCACCTCTTCACTTTTAAGATTCTTCCTTTTTGACTTATATACTTCTACAATTACAAGTCCTAGATATATTTTCCACTTCTAGATTCCCTTCAACATACTCAACTTAGTTTTGGGAGATATACAAGATATTTTTGTTTGTTTGTTTTGTGTTGTTTTGTTTTGTTTTCTCTGCCTCATTTTGTTCTACAATGGTGGAAGTTAATACATTCTAAAACACGACAGGTATGCACCCAGAACCAAGTGGTATACCGTGCTGGTTCATTCTGTGAGATTCCTTATTCCCATTCTGCACCCCCCCCCCCATATCTCCTTTATGTTTTGGTGATCAATGTTGGGGCTTTCTACAAGTATTTCTGGTTTATATAAATTTGGAACTGAGTTTCTTCTAACATACAGAACTTAATATACTCAGAGCCAAGAGGATCACCCTCTAGAACCCCTCAGGTAGACTACATTCTCCCTCCACTACAACTTCATCATCACTAAATTCATATCTTTCAATAGTAACTCTGAACGTTAATGGGCTAAATGATCCCATCAAAAGACGCAGGTTTTCAGACTGGATAAAAAAGCAAGACCTATTTATTTGCTGTCTATAGGAGACTCATTGGGACCTAAGGATACCTCCAGCCTGGAAGTGAAAGGTTGGAGAACCATTTACCATTCAAATGTTCTCAAGAGAAAGCTGGGGTAACCATCCTCATATCAGGTAAATAAGTTGAGAAACTATATCATACTTAAAGAGTCTATTCAACAAGAGGACCTAACAATCATGAATATGTATGCCTCTAGTATGGGAGCTGCCAAGTATATCAATTAATAACCAAAGTAAAGAGATACTCAGATAATAATACACTTATACTGGGAGACTTGAACATGGTGCTTTCAGCATTTGATAGATATTATAAACACAAAATCTCCAAGGAAACAAGAGCTTTAAATGATAACTTGGACCAGATGGATTTCACAGATATTTACAGAACTTTACATCCAAATGCAATTGAATACATTCTTCTCAAGTGCACATGGAACTTTCTCCAGAATAGACCACATGCTGGGTCACAAATCAGGTCTCAACCAATACCAAAAGAATGGAATTGTCCCCTGCATATTTTCAGACCACAATGCTTTGAAACTAGAACTCGATCACAAGAAGAATTCTGGAAGAAACTCAAACACGTGGAGGTTAAAGAGCATCATATTCAAAGTTGAATGGGTCAACCAGGATCTAGAGAAAAATTAAAAAGATTCATGAAAACTAATGAAAATGAAGATACAACTGTTCAAAATCTTTGGGAAAAAACCAAAGCAGTCCTAAGAGGGAAATACATCGCAATACAAGCATCCTTCAAGAAATTGGAAAAACCTAAAATACACAAGCTAACCTTACACCTGAAGGAACTGGAGAAAGAAGAGCAAATAAAACCTACACAAAGCAGAAGAAGAGCATTAATAAAGATTCAAGTGGAAGTCAATGAAATAGAGACCAGTAGAACTGTGGAAAAGATCAACAAAACCAGGGGTTGGTTCTTTGAAAGAATTAATAAGATAGATAAATCCCTAGCCACCCTTATTAAAAACAAAAGAGAAAAGACTCTAATTAATAAAATCACGAATGAAAAAGCAGACATCACAACCAATACTAAGGAAATGCAAGCGATTTTAAAAACGTATTATGAGCAGGTGTATGCTAGTATATTAGGCAATCTAGAAGAGATGGACACATTTCTGGAAAATCACAAATTAACAAAACTGGAACAGGAAGAAATAGAAAACCTGAACAGGCCAATAACCAGGGAGGAAATTGAAGCAGTCATCAAAAACCTCCCAAGAAAAAAAGTCCAGGGCCAGATGGCTTCCCAGGGGAATCTATCAAATGTTTAAAGAAGAAACAATACCTATTCTACTAAAGCTGTTCGGAAAGACAGAAAGAGATGGAGTACTTCCAAACTCGTTCTATGAGGCCAGCATCACCTTAATTCCAAAACCAGACAAAGACCCCACCAAAAGGAGAATTATACACCAATATCTGATGAACATGGATGCAAAAATTCTCAACAAGATATTAGCCAATAGGATCCAACAGTACATTAAGAAGATTATTCACCATGGCCTAGTGGGATCTATCCCCTGGATGCAAGGCTGGTTAAATACTCATAAAACAATCAATGTGATTCATCATGTCAGCAAGAAAAAACAAGAACCATATGATCCTCTCATTAGATGCAGAGAAAGCATTTGACAAAATACAGCATCCACTCCTGATCAAAACTGTTCTGAGTGTAGGGATAGGGGGAATATTCCTCAGCATCTTAAAAGTCATCTAGGAAAATACCACAGCAAATACCATTCTCAATGGGGAAACACTGGGAGCCTTTCCCCTAAGATCAGGAACAAGTCAGGGATGTCCCCTCTCACCACTGCTATTCAACATAGGACTAGAAGTCCTAGCCTCAGCAATCAGAAAACAAAAAGAAATAAAAAGTGTTCAAATGGTCAAAGAAGAAGTCAAACTCTCCGTCTTCACAGATGACATGATACTGTACATAGAAAGCCCAAAAGACTCTACCCCAAGATTGCTAGAACTCATACAGCAATTCGGCAGGGTGGCAGGATACGAAATCAATGCCCAGAAATCAGTGGCATTTCTATACACTAACAATGAGATGGAAGAAAGAGAAATTCAGGAGTCAATCCCATTGACAATTGCACCCAAAAGCATAAGATACCTAGGAATAAACCTAACCAAAGAGGTAAAGGATCTATACCCTAAAAACTACAGACCACTTCTGAAAGAAATTGAGGAAGACACAAAGAGATGGAAAAATATTCCATGCTCGTGGATGGGAAGAATTAATACTGTGAAAATGTCAATGCTACCCAGGGCAATTTACACATTCAGTGCAATCCCTACCAAAATACCACAGACTTTCTTCAGAGAGTTGGAACAAATCATCTTAAGATTTATATGGAATCAGAAAAGACCCTGAAAAAAAAGACCCCGAATACCCAGGGGAATATTGAAAAAGGAAACCAGAGTTGGGGGCATCACAATGCCGGATTTAAAGGTGTACTACAAAGCTGTGATCATCAAGACAGTGTGGTACTGGCACAGAAATAGACACACAGATCAATGGAACAGGATAGAGAAACCAGAAGTGGACCCTCAGCTCCCTGGTCAACTAATATTTGACAAAGCAGGAAAGACTATCCGCTGGAAAAAGGACAGTCTCTTCAATACATGGTGCTGAGAAAATTGGACAGCCACACGCAGAAGAATGAAACTAGACCACTCTCCTTCACCATACACAAAGATAAACTCAAAATGGATGAAAGATCTACATGTGAGACAAGATTCCATCAAAATCCTAGAGGAGAACAGAGGTAACACCCTTTTTGAACTTGGCCACAGCAACTTCTTGCAAGATACATCCATGAAGGCAAGAGAAAAAAAGCAAAAATGAATTATTGGGATTTCATCAAGATAAAAGCTTCTGCACAGCAAAAGAAACATTAAAAAAAAACTAAAAGACATCCCTACACAATGGAGAAGATATTTACAAATGACGTATCAGATAAAGGGCTAGTATAGAACTATATAAGATCTATAAAGAACTTATTAAATTCAACAGCAAAGAAACAAACAATCCAATCATGAAATGGGCAAAAGACAGGAACAGAAATTTCACAGAGGAAGACTTAGGCATAGCCAAGAAGCACATGAGAAAATGCTCCGCATCCCTTGCCATCAGGGAAATACAAATCAAAACCACAATGAGATACCACCTCACACCAGTGAGAATAGGGAAAATTAACAAGGCAGGAAACCACGAATGTTGGAGAGTATGTGGAGAAAGGGGAACCCTCTTGCACTGGTGGTGGGAAAGTGAACTGATATAGCCATTCTGGTAAACTGTGTGGAGGTTCCTCAAAGATTTACAAATAGAGTTACCTTACAACCCAGCATTGCACTGCTGGGGATTTACCCCAAAGATACTGATGCAGTGAATGACCGAGACACCTGCACCCCAATGTTTATAGCAGCAATGTCCACAATAACCAAGCTGTGGAAGTAGCCTCGGTGTCCATCACAGATGAATGGATAAAGAAGATGTGGTCTATGTATACAATGGAATATTACTCAGCCATTAGAAACGACGAATACCCACCATTTGTTTCAATGTGGATAGAACTGGAGGGTATTATGCTGAGTGAAGTAAGTCTGTCAGAGATGGACAAACATTATATGGTCTCATTCATTTGGGGAATATAAAAAAATAGTGAAGGGGATTAAAGGAGAAAGGAGAGAAAATGAGTGTGAAATATCAGAGAGGGTGACAGAACATGAGAGACTCCTAACTCTGAGAAACGAACAAGGGGTGGTGGAAATGGAGGTGGGTGAAGGGATGGAGTGACTGGGTGACAGGCACTGAGGGCGTCAGTTGACGGTATGAGCACTGGGTGTTACACTATGTTGGCAAATCGAACTCCAATAAAAAAATACCAAAAAAAAAAAAAAACCCTCATGAGATACACTGATCCAGGACTACCAGCTAAGCCTTTCCCAGATTTGAGCTTCAGAAACTGTGTAATATAATAAATGTTTACAGTATTAAGCTGCCACATTTTGGGGAATTTTCTACACAGCATAATTAATATAGTGTGTGTTCATTGATTAATAAGAGAGTAGTGTAAAGTACCCTTTCTAAACTTGATACTATTCAACCAATGAAAATCTATCATCTTGCCCCAAGAGCTATCACCACATTGCAGTAAGATGCTATGATAAAATGGTTTCTTTCTTCTTCCTTCCAGTTGCTACTTTTTATGTCACCAGCATGTCAGGGTTTGTCCTACTACTTAGCTTAACTGCCTAGAATGTCTGTTATGAAGTTTAGGTTCAGTTTCAGTATGATAGAAATTGTTAGTAAGAGAAGGCTGATAGCCTTGCTATAGAGAAGTCCCACAGAGTGAAGATTGCACAATACATCATCTGGGCTTTGATTTGTTCTTTGTTCTAAAGGGTCAGAAACTATTTTATCAGAATATTAAGGACTCATAGACTAAATTGACTGACTTGGGGGCTGAGCTATACAAAGTAAATTCATACAAGACTAATGTATAAATAAGAAATGTCTCTAAATTTACTATGTGCAGAATGGAATTCTAGTGCTCTCATTTAGTGTTCCTCCTTTCCCTGAATTATAGTGTAGAGGCTATATTAGAAAATCAAAAGGTACTTCGGTTAAACTTGCAATTAGAAAAAAAAAAAAAAAAGCTTGCAATTAGAGCCCAGGTGGTGAGTCCCAAGTATGTTCTTCCAAAGCCACTGGAAGTCTTGATAAACTGATACTATCTCACCACGTGTTTATTTAACTGGTTTAACTTTCTAGGGTTATTTTATTACCAAGTCCATAGGTGGTATCTCACTGTTGTCTTCCATGTTACTTGAGTTGAGCTCCCTTTCATAGTCTTCTTTAGGTGGTCTTAGTTTGGCAAGATTTTCATCATGAAATCCAGCTGTATTATCTCAGGCTGTGGTTGCTCAGTCTGCACCATCAATCACTGTATTCTCAGGGATGACCTCAAATGTATTCAGATTGCAACAAGCCACAGTGATGCAACCACTTGTCAGTATTACATTTCATTCCACATATGCTTTTGATACAATAACATTATGATTTCCCATTTTTCATGGCTTGGGAATAACAGCCAACTTCAAAATCATTATTGGTGCCAATGATCATAGGTTTCAGGTCTGGATCATCAGCATTAGGGGTGATATTATCAAGGTAAGCATTTATGATAAGCACCTGTTCTTCAAATAGGTTACTTCACCCACTATTAGCCTGACTTCTGCAATAATTTGTGCTTTAGAGTGAATCACTGTCCTAGGTCCTGTAGTTATATCACCCCAGGTTTCACTTTCTACATACACAACTGCTCCAGGAGGAATCTTTACTCTTTTGAGCCTTCTCTGCCATGGTTTGGCCCCTGTCTCTCATGGAATTATTTTTTTAAATGTTTACCATAGCATATAATGCATGTATTGTATTTTCATTACTGATATAAAATTTCCTTTAAATGGAGTTGAGTAAAAGATGATACAATATATAGGAAATATTAAGAAATATGTGGGTTTTGAGTATATCTTGTAAAGCTTAAAGTTATAAGACATGCATAACTGAGGTGCTATTAAAAACAATATGCTAAAGTCAGGCTTTATGGGTACTTTGCTAGATAGCAGGTGGGCTGCTAAAAATATTTTTGTTAATGAGATTATCCTAGAAAGCCTCACAGTACACAAAAAGTTTGCTTGAAAGCTGATCTCAAAAGTTATAGAAATTATACCTCAAAAATAGTATCCACTATATCAAGTCCTTATTACAAGTGTGCATTTATCCTATCTGTGTTGCCTATAAAATATTTATTATGATAGCAAATAGTTCTGCCCACGGTATTTACACAAGTGTTCTTTACCCTGGATATTCAAAGATCAATGAAACATTGTTTGTCATAGTCATATATTTCACAACCGTATGTTGGAAGCAGACAAATAAAAACACACATAGACGCTGAGATATAAATGGGTACACACTGTAGTGGGAATACTAAGGAGGGGCACAGAGGAAGTGAGTGAGAGAAATTGACAGAGAAGGAGTATCCCAAAATTCCAAAATGGAGGAGAGTTGTCCATTCCTTGCTAAGGTTGAGGTATTCATTTGTACATAACCATTACTTTCATCTTTGAATTCACATTCTTGGTTTTGTCAGTGTAAACCTAAATAAAATATATCTCTATATTTTTTATAAATTTATTTTCTATTGGTGTTCAACTTGCCAACATATAGAATAACACCTAGTGCTCATCCCATCAAGTGCCCCCCTCAGTGCCCATCACCCAGTCACCTCCACCCCCCGCCCACCTCCCCTTCCACCACCCCTAGTTCGTTTCCCAGAGTTAGGAGTCTCTCATGTTCTGTCTCCCTCCCTGATATTTCCCACTCATTTTTCTCCTTTCCCCTTTATTCCCTTTCACTATTTTTTATATTCCCCAAATGAATGAGACCATATAATGTTTGTCCTTCTCCGACTGACTTATTTCACTCAGCATAATACCCTCCAGTTCCATCCACAACGAAGCAAATGGTGGGTATTTGCCGTTTCTAATGGCTGAGTAATATTCCATTGATATATAGACCATATCTTCCTTATCCATTCATCTTTTGATGGACACTGAGGCTCCTTCCACAGTTTGGCTATTGTGGACATTGCTGCTATAAACATCAGGGTGCAGGTGTCCCGGTGTTTCATTGCATCTGTATCTTTGGGGTAAATCCCCAGCAGTGCAATTGCTGGGTGGTAGGGCAGATCTATTTTTAACTCTTTGAGGAACATCCACACAGTTTTCCAGAGTGGCTGCACCAGTTCACATTCCCACCACCAGTGCAAAAGGGTTCCCCTTTCTCCACATCCTCTCCAACATTTGCGGTTTCCTGCCTTGTTAATTTTCCCCATTCTCACTGGTGTGAGGTGGTATCTCATTGTGGTTTTGATTTGTATTTCCCTGATGGCAAGTGATGCAGAGCATTTTCTCATGTGCTTGTTGGCCATCAGGGTCCTTTCTGATTCCACACAAATCTTAAGATGATTTGTTCCAATTCTCTGAAGAAAGTCCATGGTATTTTGATAGGGATTGCATTAAATGTGTAATTTTCCCTGGGTAGCATTGACATTTTCACAATATTAATTCTTCCAGTCCATGAGCATGGAATATTTTTCCATCTCTTTGTGTCTTCCTCAATTTCTTTCAGAAGTGGTCTGTAGTTTTTAGGGTATAGATCCTTTACCTCTTTGGTTAGGTTTATTCCTAGGTATCTTATGCTTTTGGGTGCAATTGTCAATGGGATTGACTCCTGAATTTCTCTTTCTTCAGTCTCATTGTTAGTGTATAAATGCCACTGATTTCTGGGCATTGATTTGTATCCTGCCACCCTGCCGAATTGCTGTATGAGTTCTAGCAATCTTGGGGTGGAGTCTTTTGGGCTTTCTATGTAGAATATCATGTCATCTGCAAAGAGGGAGAGTTTGACTTCTTCTTTGCCCATTTGAATGCCTTTTTATTTCTCTTTGTTGCCTGATTGCTGAGGCTAGGACTTCTAGTCCTATGTTGAATAGCAGTGGTGAGAGTGGACATCCCTGCCGTGTTCCTGATCTTAGGGGAAAGGCTCCCAGTGTTTCCCCACTGAGAATATTTGCTGTGGGCTATTCATAGATGACTTTTAAGATGCTTAGGAATGTTCCTCTATCCCTACACTCTGAAGAGTTTTGATCAGGAATGGATACTGTATTTTGTCAAATGCTTTCTCTGCATCTATTGAGAGGATCATATGGTTCTTGTTTTTTCTCCTGTTGATATGATCTGTCACGTTGATTGCTTTACAAGTGTTGAACCAGCCTTGCATCCCAGGGATAAATCCCACTTGGTCATGGTGAAAAATCTTTGGGATACAGAAAAGGAGTCCTGAGGGGGAAATGCTTTGCTATACAAGCATCCATCAAAAAACTGGAAAGAACTGAAATACAAAAGCTAACCTTGCACCTAAAAGAGTTGGAGAAGGAACAGCAAATAAAACTTTCACCCAGCACAAGACAGTTAATAAAAAAAAATCGAGCAGAATTATATCTTCTTTATCCAATTATCTGTTAATGGACATCTCGATTCTTTCCACAGTTTGGCTATTGTGAACATTGCTGCTATAAACATTGGGGTGCAGGTGTCCCTTCAGATCACTACATTTGTATCTTTGGGGTAAATACCTAGTAGTGCAATTGCTGGGTTGTAGGGTAGCTCTATTTTTAAACTCTTGAAAAACCTCCACACTGTTTTCCAGAGTGGCTGCACCAGCTTGCATTCCCACCAACAATGCAAGAGGTTTCTCCTTTCTCTACATCCTGGCCAACATTTGTTTCTTGTCTTTTTAACTTTAGCCATCCCAACTGGTATAAGGTAATATCTCATTGTGTCTTTGATTTGTATTTCCCTGTTGCCAAGTGATGTGTTTGTGGTCTTTTTAGATTTTTTCTGGTAGTTGATTTCTAGTTTCAAAACATTGTGGTAAAAAAAAATGCATGGTATGACTTCAATCTTCTTCATTTGTTTAAACTTGTTTTTTGGGGCTAATATGTGATCTATTCAGGAGAATGGTCCATGTGCACTTGAAAATAATGTATATTCTTCTGTTTTAGGGCAGAATGTTCTGAATATTTCTGTTAAATCCATCTGGTCCAGTGTGTCACTCAAAGCCACTGATTCCTAGCTGATTTTCTGTTTGGACGATCTATTCATCAATGTATATGTGGTGTTAAAGTCTCCTATTATTATTGTATTTCTATCAATTGTTTCCTTTATGTTTGCTATCAATGGTTTTATGTACTCAGGTGCTCCTATGTTGGGTGCATAAATATTTACAATTGTTACATCATCTTGTTGGATTGTCCCTATTATTATTATACAGTACCCTTCATTTCTTGTTAAAATCTTTTTTTAAAAGATTTTATTTATTTATTCATGAGAGACACAAACAGAGAGAGGCAGAGACACAGGCAAAGGGAGAAGCAGACTCCATGCAGGGAGCCCAACATGGGACTGGATCCCAGGTCTTCCAGATCACGCCCTGGGCGGAAGGCGGTGCTAAACCGCTGAGCCACCCAGGCTGCCCTTTTGTTAAAGTCTGTTTTGTCCAGCATAAGCATTGCTACTTGTGTTTTCCCATTGCATCCATTTGCATAATAGATGTTTCTCCATTCTCTCACTTTCAATATGGAGATGTCTTTAGGTCTAAAATGAGTCTCTTGTAGGCAACATAGAGATTGGTCTTGGTTTTTAAAATACATTCTGTCACCCTATGTCTTTTGATTGGAACATCTAGTTCATTTACATTTGAATTACTTATGGATAGATATTTATTTTATTTCTATTTTGTTACGTCTTACCACTGCTTTTGTAGTTTTTCCTTGATCCTTTCTTCTCTTGTTCTCTTTCATGTTTTTTTTGTTTTGTTTTGTTTTTTAACTTTCTTTAGTGATATACTTGGTTTCTTTCTCTTTATTCTTTTCCTATCTATTACTGGTTTTTGATTTGTGGTTACTATTAAGTTTTTGTATATAACATCTTCTGCATGTAGCAGTCTATATTAAATTGATGGTCACTTAAGTTTGAATCCATTCTTTACTCATCTCCTCCCCACATTTTGGGTATATGGTGTCATATTTTCCATTGTTTTATTTTATGAATCCCTTGACTAATTTTTACAGAAATATTTATTTTTACTGATTTTGTGGGTTTTTTAAATTTTTATACTATAACTTATGATCTTACCTTCCTACTCAGAGTCTTCTTTTTTAAAGATTTTATTTTTTTAAGATTTTTATTTATTTATGAGAGACACACACACAGAGGGAGGCACAGACACAGGCAGAGGGAGAAGCAGGCTCCATGCAAGGGAGCCTGAGGTGGGACTCAATCATAGGTCTCCAGAATCACACCCTGGGCTGAAGGCAGGCGCTAAACTACTGAGCCACCCGAGCTGCCCAGATTTTATTTATTTATTTATTTATTTATTTATTTATTTATTTATTTGAGAGAGAGAGAGAGAATGAGTAGGAGGGGGAGCAGAGGGAGAGGGAGAAGCAAATTTCCCACTGAGCATGGAGCCTGATGTGGGGCTCAATCCCAGGACCCCGGGATCATGACCTGAGCCAAAGGCAGACATTTAACCAACTGAGCCACCCAGGCACCCCATCCACTCAAAGAGTCCTCTTTAATATTTCTTATAGAGCTGGTTTCGTGGTCATGAACTCCTTTAGTTTTTGCTTGTCTGAGAATCTCTTTATCTCTCCTTCTATTGTGAATGATAACTTTGCTGAATAAAGTATTCTTGGCTGAAGATTTGTCCCTTTTGGCACTTTGAATATATCATCCACTCCTTTCTGGCCTGCAAAGTTTGCTGAAAGATTTGCTGATAGCCTTATGGGATTTCCCTTGTATATAAGTGTCTTTTTCTCTCTTGCTGCTTTTAAATTTTTTCTTTAGTACTAGTTTTTTGCCGTTTTGGTTACTATGTGTCTTGGTGTGGAGCTTTATGTGTTGATTTTTTTGGGAATCTCTGTACCTCCTGAACCCTGATATCTATTTCCTTCCCCAGATTAGGGAGATTTTCAGCTATTATTTCTTCAAATAAATTTGCTTCCCCCTTTTCTCTCTCTTCTCCTTCTGGGATCCCTACAATATGCATATAATTATGCTTGAGTCACTAAGTTCCCTAAGACTATTTTTCATTTGCATAATTTTTCCTCTCATTCACTCAGCTTGATTAGTTTTTATTACTCTGTCTTCCAGGTCATTATTTAATTCATTTGCTTCATCTAGCCTCCTATTTTATCAAGTGTATTTTAAATTTCATTTATTGTGTTCTTCATCTCTGACTGGCTCTTTTTTATCTCTTTGTTAAGTTCTCATTGATATCTTCCACTCTTTTTTCAAGTCTGGTGTGTATCTTTATGACCATTACTTTAAGTTCTCTATCAGGTGTATTACTTTTATCCATCTTGGTTGGGT
Organism: Vulpes lagopus; assembly: GCF_018345385.1. NCBI lineage: Eukaryota > Metazoa > Chordata > Mammalia > Carnivora > Canidae > Vulpes > Vulpes lagopus. Next base: position 44,221,331 of record NC_054848.1, read on the forward strand.
CTCTTGCTGTGATTTTGTTCTGTTCTTTCATTTAGGATATATTCCTCTGTATCCTCATTTTGTCTACCACTGCTGTTTCTTTATTTTAGAAAAGTCAGCTATGTCTTTCGCTCTTGAAAGTAATGGCCTTATGAAAAATAGGTCCTATACCACCCTGCAGTGCAATATCCTCTGTTCCCTAGGACCTGGAACTTCAGGGAGTGTCTCCTGTGTGTACTATGTGCCTTCTGTAGAGTTCTGGCTGGTTTTTCCTTCATTCCAGTTGTCTTCTGTGGCTCTCTTTGCCTACTATGAGCTGTGTTTGTTTACTAGTGAAGGTGGCATGTGTTTTAACAAGATATACACCAGTCTGATTGCTAAGTGAGACCTGCCACCACCACCACTGGAACTGAATTCTCATAAAACATGTGGATCAGGAGATTAAGTGTTGGTGGGATTTATGCAGGTCTTCTGGGGGAGGGGTCCACAGTGCTGGAACTGAGGCAAGTATGACTAGGAAGGGTAGTATACATGCACCCCAATGTTTGTAGCAGTATTATTTACAATGGCCAAATTATGGAAACAGCCCAAGTATCCATCAACTGATGGATAAAGATGTGGTATATATGTACACAATGGAATATTACTCAGCTATCAAAAAGAATGAAATCTTGCCATTTGTAATAGCATGGATGGAGCTAGAGAGTATTATGCTAAGCAAAATAAGTTAGTCAGAGAAACACAAATACCATATGATTTCACTCAAGTGTAGAATTTAAGAAATATAACAATCATAGGGGGAAAAGGAGAGAGAGGCAAACCAAGAAACAGATTCTTTACTATAGAGAGCAAAACTGATTATTACCAGAGTAGGGGGCTGGGTGGTGAGGGATAGATTAAATAGGTGATGGGATTTAAGGAGTACACTTGTGATGAACACTGAGTGATATATATAAGTGTTAAATCACTATATTATACACCTGAAACTAATATTACACTGTATGTTAACTAACTGGAATTTAAATAAAAACTTTTTAAAAAGAAAAAAGAGTGTGTTTTGCAGAGCACAAGTGTTTAATTTTAACTGACTCTAAGTTATTAGTTTTTTCTTTCATAGATTGCACATTTGGTATTGTATCTAAAATATGATTTCCAAACCCAAGGTCACCCAGATTTTTCCTATGTTATCTTCTGAGAGTTTCATAGCCTTGTGTTTTGCTTTTAGATCTATGGTCCAGTTTAGGTTAGTTTTTGTGAAAGATGTAAGGTCTTGTCTACATTTATTTAGTTTGCAAGTGGATGTCCAGTTGTTCTAACACCATTTGTTGAGAAGACTGTATTTTTCCATTAAATTACCTTTGCTCCTTAATCAAAGATCATTTTTGTATATTTTTATGGATGTATTTCTTGGCTCTCTTCTGTTCCATATATCTCTTTTAATTATTTTTCCAATACTATACTGTCTTGATTACTGTAGGTTTATGGGAAGATTTGAAGTTAGATAGTGCCAGTCCTCCAACTTCTTTTTTCTTCAATATTGTGTTGACAATTCTTATTTTTTGTCTTTGAACATAAATATAAAATCATGTTTTCAATATCTGCAAAATAACTTACTCTTACTTTGATTAGAATTACATTGAATCCATAAATCAAATTGGGAAGAACAGATGTCTTGACTATTGAGTTTTCCTATATGTATATATGGAATATTTCACCATTTATTTAGTTCTTTGATTTTTCATCAAAGTTTTGTAGTTTTCCACACATAGATCCTATACATATTTCTCTAGATTTATACATTTCACTTACAGACTTAATACAATCCCAGTGGAACTCAACATAACCATGTTAATATGCCCCTATTAGAATAACATTGAAAGAATATATAATTTAAGAATAGAAAATCTGGTTGGCTCAGTGGTTGAGTGTCTGCCTTTGGCTCAGGTTGTGATCCTGGGATCTGGGGATTGAGTCCCACATGAGGCTCCCTTCGAGGAGCCTGCCTCTCCCTCTGCCTATGTCTCTGTGTCTCTCATGAATAAATAAATAAATAAAATCTTTTAAAAAAAGAATAGTACTATATGTTGGCAAATCGAACTCCAATAAAAATATACAAGAAAATAAAATAAAAAAGAATAGTAAAATCATTTTTAAGAGCATAGCATTCCAATGTTTGGAGTTACAATTATTAAAAATTTCATTAATATTGCTTAAGTATTATTTCCTAATTATTTGAACTTTAACTCCCATCTTTTATCTTCACCAACAAGGAGAGAGACAAGAGCAATCCTCACACTTGCTTTTGTAACAGAAATTTTATCTATGTATAAAGGGGTTAATGCTTAACATTGCCTAGGATCAAAGAAAAGGAATGGGTCATCCAACATTGGTAAAGAACAAGTCTATGCACTAGGCCCCAGATTAAACATTTCCTCTTCCTTAATTCTCATAACGTCTTGCTATTAATGCCAATTATATAAATGGAAACCAAAAGTTGGAGTGGAGTTAGGATTTGAGTTCAAGTTTTTCTAGATCCCTAGCACTGCCATCATGACTTATATAAAGAATTATTTCATTGACTGCTGGTTTTTTATTATGGCATTTTTAGTGGCACACAGAGTTTACAGCTTAGATATGATCCTCACCTGCTTAAAAACACTAGGTTCCCCGAACTGTGTTTGCTGTGTTGTTTTTTTTTATGCTGTGTTGTTTTTTATTCTTCTGCATGATATAATTAATAATATAGACCTTTATCCTAGTATAGATCTGTATTCTAATCACATTTCTACCAGTTAATAGTTGTGTAACCTTGGACCAACTGTTTAAGTAGTTGGAAACTCAGTTCCCTTGGCATTCATAAAACTTCATAAAGTGACTCAGAAAAAGATAATATTTTGTTTTGCCATGAGTCCATGCAACCATTTTGATAAACTCTGCATGTCCACAAGGATTCAATGACATTTTGGGTAGTAATAATATTATTGTATTGCCTATATTGTGTGATGTTAGGTGTATTATTACCCAGCCTAGTGTAGAATGTAAAGAAACAAATTTGGCCCGCATCTAGCCACATTGGAATCAAAGCCTCAAATAAAAATAATCAAGTTAGGGGTATCTGTGTGGCTCAGTCAGTTAAACATCTGCCTTCAGCTTAGGTCATGATCCGAGGGTCCTAGAATTAAGCCCCACATCGGATTCCCTGATCAGTATGGAGTCCGCTTCTCCCTCCCCGTCTGCCTCTGCTCCTGCTCATGTTCTCTCTCTCTCTCTCTCAAATAAATAAAAATCTTTTTAAAGATTTTATTTATTTATTCATGAGAGATACACAGAGAGGCAGAGACACAGGCAGAGGGAGAAGCAGGCTCCTCGCAGGGAGACTGATGTGAGACTTGATCCCAAGGCTGGGATCATGCCCTGAACCAAAAGGTAGATGCTCAACCATTGAGCCACTTAGGCGTCCCCAAAATCTTTGAAATAATAGAAATAAGCAAGTTAAAAATTATAATATAGGAAAATCTGAATTCTCTCTAAGCATCTTAGTAATTTCCATGGAACTGGTGGGTATAAGCTTTGCAAAGAACTTCCAAATAGAATCATATCACCTTGCAGAGGAAGAGACCAAGAATGTATTTGATCAACTAGAATACACTAACACCAAGTATATGTTGGGTACTGCGCTAGGTATGGACACAGAGATGAAGCATATAGAAATCCTGTCTTCAAGATGCTCAGAGAAGAATCGGGGGCGGGGGGAGAAACATAAACAGATAAATAAATCATAACCTTTCTTCATTATCAATTCTGTGCCATGTAAATTTGCAAATATATAGATATAGATGTTTTCATTCTTTTTAAAAATTTTCTAAAAGATTTTATTTATTTATTCATGAGAGACAGAGACAGAGACACAGGCAGAGGGAGAAGCAGTCTCCATGCAGGGAGCCTGACATGGGACTCGATCCTGATCCCAATCCCGGGTCTCCAGGATCACACCCTGGGCTGAAGGCGGCGCTAAAGTGCTGAGCCACCTGGGCTGCCCCAGATGTTTTCATTCTTTGAAAAAAATTATCTTTTAAAATAAAACTTAACTCTAAGGTTAAAAACTAAGAATACAAAATTATGTTATAAAATATTTTTAATGAAATTAAGTTTCAGTATAAGTAATAGTAAGCCAATATGTGTATTATACTATTATATATAATTTCATTATATATTTATTGTATATTATATATATTATTTGTATAGGTATCAGTGATAGAGGGTAGATAGCTAGTGAATGCTGGATATGGGACTTTACACTTAAGTATGCTTGACACTAAGCTGATCCTTTTTCTGCTTATTATGGCAACACTTTACTTATTCCATATGTAGTGGCATGTATAATTCCCAATGAGACAGTTATCCTCAAAGGGATTCACATTTTGAAAATCCAGGCACACAGCAAGCCTTAGCATCCCCATAAAGGGCAAGGTCACTGTCAGTCAAAACTCAGATAAGTAATGTGCTAAAACCAACAGGTCATTTGTACATATCCTGACTTTTGTGTGTATTAAGAAGGAGCAGAGAGCTTGGGAAGTGAGAACCACAATATTGGGCCCTTCTATGGAAGGCAGATTTTTTACCCAGTATGAAGGGTTACGAAGCTGCAGTGGCCTCTATGTTTCTGCCATCTTAGTAAAGTCTAGTGCTAAGAGATCAGTTCTTCAGAAACAGTTGTCTGGGAAAGGGAAGATGAAAGACCTGGCTCAGAGCCTTGAACCGTCATAGCTAGACAAACCTTTCACCTCCAGGGTTCCCATATGAGGAAGTACCAGAAAAAGGTTTTTTAGAGACTTTAACAGATTTTAAGTAGAGCCAAAAGAGCTATGGAACATGTTTTGGTAGCTAGAAATGAAACACATTGCAGGTTGGAGTCAAGAGACCCAGAATTGAAGACTGACTCTACTATTAGCTACCTGGGTGGTATTAATTTTAGAACAGTCCCTGATACATTGTATTCACTCTGTAATATTCATCAAATGAATATGTTTGCCCAACTAGACCAAGAGACCCTTGAGATTAGGGACCCTATTTCACTGGTTTTTGTAAATTCAGCATCCAGTTTACTGTCTAAATACTGTTAAGCACCAGTAAATTTTGAGTTAATCACTATTTTGTAAGTAACATTGATAAGAAAATCATTTGCCCAATGTGGACATAGCACCAAAGATATTATTGATGTAGGCACCACTTATTTTGCTTTTATGTATAGGTATGAAGCAAACCCTTCTAATAAGATGTGAGTTTTTGAAGACAAAAATATCTGACTCATTATCTTTGGCATTCCACATGGTAACTAGTATTTAATAGTACATGTAAGAATTTACTACAACTTTCCTTGATCTCAATCATTCTAGTGTCACTCTTAATGATTTTTACTTTATCTGTGCACAGTCTGTACTTTTACATAATATGTTTTTGTTTTGTTGAAAGAAAAAATATCTTTTAAAATGAATCATAGCTCTAAGATTAAAAACTAAGAACACAACATAATGTTATAAAGTATTTTAAAATGAAATTAAGATTCAGTACAAGTAATAATAACCTGGTGATATGCATTATACTAAGTACTTTATATATCTTCTCTCTTTCAATCATTATGATAGTGCTTCTACAAAATATTTTTCCCATTACCACAGATGAGATTAAGACTCAAGGAAGTTAGGAATAGTCTAGGGTCACACAAAGACACAAAAGACAAAGGGAAAAACAAAAACTCTGACTCAAGTTTTTTGGGTGCTAAAGCCCACTTGGAGTACACTGTGGCAGTTTCCCAATTATTCCTAAGTGCTTCCTCCTGATCCCTTTCCCCCTTTTCTCAATGATTCAGCCCTCTGGTTTTCAGGCCATCTCTTCTTCATACTTTCAGCAATTTCTCACTCCACAGGCCATTCCCCAGGTCCTCTGGCTCACTGCCTGTGCATCTAACATTGAAGCATACTAGAAGAGAGGAAAATGGATATTTTTAAGTCTTTCTGAGAACATAAAGCAATTGTTATTTACACCTTCCTGAGAACTATTAAGGAGTGACCATCTGAGAAGGGCTCTTTGTGATCTAGTTTCTGGGTATGAGAATGCAGATAGAGGCCTGAAAGAGAGAAGGAACTTGTCCTCCTTGTACAAAGAACTGGAGGAGGAGATAGAGCCTGGAAGATAGAGGTTTCTGTGGAGGGAGGCAGGGACAGTGAGCTATGGGCTGCAAGAACTGTAGGAGATAAGGGAAGATACAGAACTCAGCTCATGGTAGGCACCCACTAAATGTCCTTGGGTTTTAAGTAGAGAGAGATGTGGTAAATTATGGTGAATTGTGTAATGAGGAAATTTCTTTCCAAGTTGAAGCTGTGAGCAGGAACTTTGCCTGTGTGTTCACAAAAATCTTTCCTGTGTTTTCAGAAGCTGAGTAGATAGATCAAGAAAACTTGAGACAGCAGTGATTTAAGGTGAGACAGGATTCAACAAATAATGGGTCTAGGGCTGGTAATCAAAGCCAAGAGATAGAATATGCAGTAAGAGGAAGAGGGAGAGGAATGATATCATTTATTGGCACCCTCCCTCCACCATGTCAGGTATTTTATGTATATTATTCCGTGAAATTTTCAGATCCAATCTGCAAAGCAGATGTCCCCCCCACACACATGACAGATGAGAAAATAGGTTCAGAATACCTATGAAGGAATTAGCAGTCCACTAAAGTGGCATAAAGGTGATTTTAAATATAAAATATCTGAATAAACAGCAGTCATAGAAACATTTAAATTTAAGTAGAATCTACCAAAAATACAACTGCTATTGACCTGTCCCTCCCAGGAATTTTCCCGATTAAAGGAGAACTGACAATTAGTAACAGAAGGTATGAATTCAGCTTCTCTAACCCCCTCTCCAAAAATAAAACACACACACACACATACTCACACACACATGGAAATGTTGAGCCTAGAAGGAGATGGACTAACCATTGTCATTAGCATCAAAAAACCTGACAGAACCTTGCATGAATTTCCCACTGAAGTCCTAACCTCTCTCCCTTTTGTTAAGTTGGTATATATACTTTTCTTTCTGGCTATTCATTGAGTTACTCATTACTGAGTGCTCCCACTTATGCATGTATTTTCTCCTGTTAATCTATTTATTGCCATTTAATTTACAGGCCTTGACTATTTAAACCTAAATTAGAGGAAAAAAACTTTCCTCCCAACAACTAAATGTCTTGCCCAGGTTCACACAGATTGCAAATAGCAGGGCACTGGATTTTACCTCTTGTCATTTGTGCCTCAAAGAAATTGGATTTTAGAGTAGAAATGTGTATTTCATGAAGGCCTCTCTACCTCCTTGGCAGAGAGCAATGTGATTCCCTGGAACAGACCCTAGAGCAACCACAGAACTGACCCAGGACATATCCATCTTCCTTAGACTCACATAATCATCGTCTATGTTACAGCTCCCAAACCTGATGAAGCTGAAGCAAACTATGTGAGTGGATGGGCCATAGAAATAACCTGTGTGCCGGCAATTTTTCTTTAGTCAAACTCAGAGTAGAGTGACAGTTAAGGCCAGTAATGGTCACTTTCCATAAATATCTTTATACTAGAATATTCTGGAGGAGTCAGAATTTCTGAGAAAAGGCTGACTTGAGATGGGAACATGTGTCAGAATAGCCAGGATAGTCTTTGGATTTAGTGAGATTATGCTATGTAACTGAGGACAAGTCACTTAATATCATTGAGCCTCAGTGCTATAAAATGTACATGCTCTTATCTACTTCAAGAATCTTGTGGAGAACAGGTGTAATATTAGCCAAGAGTTTACCACAGCTGATTAAGCTTATAATATTAGCAGCTTTGGTCTTGATTACCCTTTTTAAAATTCTAATACACTTTGAAGATACCTTTATGTGTATTTGCATATATACGGCATTATCTAACACACATACAAGTGTGCTACATGTGCAAAAATAATGTTCTTTGTCTTGGTAACACACAATTTTTTGAAATCCACAGAATGCAGTCAGAAGGTTTTATCAGGGAAACATTCCTTGGGTACTACTATAAGATTTGAGAGAAATACAGTATCATCATTCCCGACCACCAACAACTTAATCAAAGATTCTTCTATACTACTTTATTTTTTTAAGATTTTATTTTATTTACTCATGAGAGATACAGAGCGAGAGAGAGAGGGGCAGAGACACAGGCAGAAGAAGAAGCAGGCTCCAAGCAGGGAACCGGACATGGGACTCAATCCCGGGTCTCCAGGATCACGCCATGGGCTGCAGGCGGCGTTAAACCACTGCGCCACCAGGGCTGCCCTTCTATACTACTTTAAACATAATAGTCACTATTATGTTTGAGTAAGTCCCCCAGTAAGGCTAAACCATATATGTGATCTATGAAATATATAAATATTGGAAGTCACACATTGTTTTATTTCTAAATTTTTGCTTTTGTTGTATTTTCTTATTTCTAGTTATTAAAAAGATAAACCAATATTTTAGAAGCATAGAAAAAGAACAGAATATTATTTGTAGAAAAGAAGAAAAAGAGAGGAGGGGCAAGATGGCGGAAGAGTAGGGTCCCCAAATCACCTGTCCCCAACAAATTACCTAGATAACCTTCAAACATCCTGAAAATCTACGAATTCGGCCTGAGATTTAAAGAGAGACCAGCTGGAATTCTACAGTGAGAAGAGTTCATGCTTCTATCAAGGTAGGAAGATGGGGAAAAAGAAATAAAGAAACAAAAGGCCTCCAAGGGGGAGGGGCCCCGCGAAGAGCCGGGCTGAGGCCGGGGCGAGTGTCCCCAGGACAGGAGAGCCCATCCCAGAGAAGCAGGAGCTGCACCAACCTTCCCCACGGAAAGGCGCCTGCAGGGAGTTAGAGCAGGACCCAGGAAGGCGGGGATGCCCTCGGGCTCCCTGGGACACTAACAGGCAACTGCGGTGCGCGCAGGAGAGTGCGCTGAGCTCCCTAAGGGCTGCAGTGCGCACGGAGGGACTCAGAGCGGCTCGGAGGGGCTCGGGCGGCGGCTCCGCTGAGGGGGCTGCGCGACCGGGAGTGCAAATCCAACAGCGCAGGCCCCGAAGCACAGGGCACCGGGTCACAGCCCAGGATCCGGCCTCCCCCGGGACAGACAGAGGCCGGGAGGGCCCAGGACAGCAAGGACGCTCCTGCCCCGAGCTGAACAGATCAGTGGTCCCACCCCGGAGCCTCCAGGCCCTGCAGACAGAGAGCTCTGGAGTTACTGTGGGAGCTGAATCCAGGTTTCCAGATCTGCCATAGCCACTGTGGCTGTTCCTCCTGGGGCCTCACGGGGTAAACAACCCCCACTGAGCCCTGCACCAGGCAGGGGGCAGAGCAGCTCCCCCAAGTGCTAACACCTGAAAATCAGCACAGCAGGCCCCTCCCCCAGAAGCCCAGCTAGACGGACCAGTTCCAGGGGAAGTCAAGGGACTTAAAGTATAAAGAATCAGAAGATACTCCCCCGTGTTTTTTGTTTTTTTGTTTTGTTTTGTTTTGTGTTTTTTTTCTTTCTTTCTTTTTGATTTCTGATTGCTTCCCCCACCCCTTTTTTTCACCTTTCTTTCTTTTTCTTTCTCTTTTTCTTCTCTTTTTTCCCTTTTTTTCTTCTTTCTCTTTATTCTTTTTCTCTTTTCTTTCCTTCTCTCACTTTCTTTTTCTCCTTTTCCCAATACAACTTCTTTTTGGCCACACTGCACTGAGCAAAATGACTAGAAGGAAAACCTCACCTCAAAAGAAAGAATCAGAAACAGTCCTCTCTCCCACAGAGTCACAAAATCTGGATTACAATTCAATGTCAGAAAGCCAATTCAGAAGCATAATTATACAGCTACTGGTGGCTCTAGAAAAAAGCATAAAGGACTCAAGGGACTTCATGACTGCAGAATTTAGATCCAATCAGGCAGAACTTAAAAATCAATTAAATGAGATGCAATCCAAGCTAGAAGTCCAAACGACGAGGCTTAACGAGGTGGAAGAACGAGTGAGTGACATAGAAGACAAGTTGATGGCAAAGAGGGAAAGTGAGGAAAAAAGAGACAGAAAATTAAAAGGCCATGAAGACAGATGAAAGGAAATAAACGACAGCCTGAGGAAGAAAAACCTAGGTTTAATTGGGGTTCCCGAGGGCGCCGAAAGGGACAGAGGGCCAGAATATGTATTTGAACAAATCCTAGCTGAAAACTTTCCTAATCTGGGAAGGGAAACAGGCATTTAGATCCGGGAAGTAGAGAGATCCCCCCCCTAAAATCAATAAAAACTGTTCAACACCTCGACATTTAATAGTGAAGCTTGCAAATTCAAAACATAAGGAGAAGATCCTTAAAGCAGCAAGAGAAAAAAAGTCCCTGACATTTATGGGAAGGGGTATTAGGGTAACAGCAGACCTCTCCACAGAGACCTGGCAGGCCAGAAAGGGCTGGCAGGATATATTCAGGGCCCTAAATGAGAAGAACATGCAACCAAGAATACTTTATCCAGCAAGGCTCTCATTCAAAATGGAAGGAGAGATAAAGAGCTTCCAAGACAGGCAGGAACTGAAAGAATATGTGACCTCCAAACCAGCTCTGCAACAAATTTTAAGGGGCACTCTTAAAATTGCCCTTTAAGAAGAAGTTCAGTGGAACAATCCACAAAAACAAGGACTGAATAGGTCTCATGATGACACTAAACTCATATCTGTCAATAGTAACTCTGAACGTGAACGGGCTTAATGACCCCATCAAAAGGCGCAGGGTTTCAGACTGGATCAAAAAGCAGGACCCATCTATTTGCTGTCTACAAGAGACTCATTTTAGACAGAAGGACACCTACAACCTGAAAATAAAAGGTTGGAGAACCATTTACCATTCAAATGGCCCTCAAAAGAAAGCAGGGGTAGCCATGCTCATATCAGATAAATTAAAATGTACCCCGAAGACTATAGTGAGAGATGAAGAAGGACACTATATCATACTCAAAGGATCTATACAACAAGAGGACTTAACAATCCTCAATATATATGCCCCGAATATGGGAGCTGCCAAATATTTAAGCCAATTAATAACCAAACTGAAGAAATACTTAGATAATAATACACTTATACTTGGTGACTTCAATCTAGCTCTTTGTACCCTCGATAGGTCTTCTAAGCACAACATCCCCAAAGAAACGAGAGCTTTAAATGATACACTGGACCAGATGGATTTCACAGATATCTACAGAACTTTACATCCAAACTCAACTGAATACACATTCTTCTCAAGTGCACATGGAACTTTCTCCAGAATAGACCACATACTGGGTCACAAATCGGGTCTGAACCGATACCAAAGATCGGGATAGTCCCCTGTATATTCTCAGACCATAATGCCTTGAAATTAGAACTAAATCAAAACAAGAGGTTTGGAAGGAACACAAACACATGGAGGTTAAGTACCATCCTGCTAAAAGATGAAAAGATCAACCAGAAAATTCAGGAAGAATTAAAAAGATTCATGGGAACTAATGAGAATGAAGATACAACCGTTCAAAATCTTTGGGATGCAGCAAACGCAGTCCTGAGGGGAAAATACATCGCAATACAAGCATTCATTCAAAAACTGGAAAGAACTCAAATACAAATCTCACCTTACACATAAAGGAGCTATAGAAAAAGCAGCAAATGGACCCCACGCCCAGCAGAAGAAGAGAGTTAATTAAAATTCGAGCAGAACTAAATGAAATCGAGACCAAAAGAACTGTGGAACAGATCAACAGAACCAGGAGTTGGTTCTTTGAAAGAATTAATAAGATAGATAAACCATTAGCCAGCCTTATCAAAAGAAAAGAGAAAAGACTCAAGTTAATAAAATCATGAATCAGAAAGGAGAGATCACTACCAACACCAAGGAAATACAAACGATTTTAAAAACATATTATGAACAGCTATACACCAATAAATTAGGCAATCTAGAAGAAATGGACGCATTTCTGCAAAGCCACAAACTACCAAAACTGGAGCAGGAAGAAATAGAAAACCTGAACAGGCCAATAACCAGGGAGGAAATTGAAGCAGTCATCAAAAACCTCCCAAGACACAAGAGTACAGGGCCAGATTGGCTTCCCAGGGGAATTCTATCAAACGTTTAAAGAAGAAATCATACCTATTCTACTAAAGCTTTTTGGAAAGATAGAAAGAGATGGAGTACTTCCAAATTCGTTCTATGAGGCCAGCATCACCTTAATTCCGAAACCAGACAAAGACCCCACCAAAAAGGAGAATTACAGACCAATATCCCTGATGAACATGGATGCAAAAATTCTCAACAAGATACTAGCCAATAGGATCCAACAACACATTAAGAAAATTATTCACCATGACCAAGTAGGATTTATCCCCGGGACAGGAGGCTGGTTCAACACTCGTAAAACAATCAATGTGATTCATCATATCAGCAAGAGAAAAACCAAGAACCATATGATCCTCTCATTAGATGCAGAGAAAGCATTTGACAAAATACAGCATCCTTTCCTGATCAAAACACTTCAGAGTGTTGGGATAGAGGGAACTTTCCTCAACATCTTAAAAGCCATCTATGAAAAGCCCACAGCAAATATCATTCTCAATGGGGAAGCACTGGGAGCCTTTCCTCAAAGATCAGGAACAAGACAGGGATGTCCACTCTTACCACTGCTATTCAACATAATACTGGAAGTCCTAGCCTCAGCAATCAGACAACAAAAAAACATTAAAGGCATTCAAATTGGCAAAGAAGAAGTCAAATTCTCCCTCTTCGCCGATGACATGATACGGTACATAGAAAACCCAAAAGCCTCCACCCCAAGATTGCTAGAACTCATACAGCAATTTTGCACCGTGGCCGGATACAAAATCAATGCCCAGAAATCAATGGCATTTCTATACACTAACAATGAGACTGAAGAAAGAGAAATTAAGGAGTCCATCCCATTTACAATTGCACCCAAAAGCATAAGATACCTAGGAATAAGCCTAACCAAATAGGTAAAGGATCTATACCCTAAAAACTACAGAACACTTCTGAAAGAAATTGAGGAAGACATAAAGAGATGGAAAAATATTCCATGCTCATGGATTGGCAGAATTAATATTGTGAAAATGTCAATGTTACCCAGGGCAATTTACACGTTTAATGCAATCCCTATCAAAATACCATGGACTTTCTTCAGAGGGTTAGAACAAATTATTTTAAGATTTGTGTGGAATCAGAAAAGACCCCGAATAGCCAGGGGAATTTTATTTTATTTTTTTTTTTTTGATAATTAGTTATTAATTTTTTTTTTTAATTAACTTTTATTGGTGTTTAATTTACCAACATACAGAAAAACACCCAGTGCTCATCCCGTCAAGTGTCCACCTCAGTGCCCGTCACCCATTCCCCTCCAACACCCGCCCTCCTCCCCTTCCACCACCCCTAGTTCGTTTCCCCGAGTTAGGAGTCTTTATGTTCTGTCTCCCTTCCTGATATTTCCCAACATTTCTTTTCCCTTCCTTTATATTCCCTTTCACTATTATTCATATTCCCCAAATGAATGAGAACATACACTGTTTGTCCTTCTCCGATTGACTTATTTCACTCAGCATAATACCCTCCAGTTCCATCCACGTTGAAGCAAATGGTGGGTATTTGTCGTTTCTAATTGCTGAGTAATATTCCATTGTATACATAAACCACATCTTCTTTATCCATTCATCTTTCGATGGACACCGAGGCTCCTTCCACAGTTTGGCTATTGTGGCCATTGCTGATAGAAACATCGGGGTGCAGGTGTCCCGACGTTTCATTGCATCTGAATCTTTGGGGTAAATCCCCAACAGTGCAATTGCTGGGTCGTAGGGCAGGTCTATTTTTAACTCTTTGAGGAACCTCCACACAGTTTTCCAGAGTGGCTGCACCAGTTCACATTCCCACCAACAGTGTAAGAGGGTTCCCTTTTCTCCGCATCCTCTCCAACATTTGTTGTTTCCTGCCTTGTTAATTTTCCCCATTCTCACTGGTGTGAGGTGGTATCTCATTGTGGTTTTGATTTGTATTTCCCTGATGGCAAGTGATGCAGAGCATTTTCTCATGTGCATGTTGGCCATGTCCATGTCTTCCTCTGTGAGATTTCTCTTCATGTCTTTTGCCCATTTCATGATTGGATTGTTTGTTTCTTTGGTGTTGAGTTTAATAAGTTCTTTATAGATTTTGGAAACTAGCCCTTTATCTGATATGTCATTTGCAAATATCTTCTCCCATTCTGTAGGTTGTCTTTTAGTTTTGTTGACTGTATCCTTTGCTGTGCAAAAGCTTCTTATCTTGATGAAGTCCCAATAGTTCATTTTTGCTTTTGTTTCTTTTGCCTTCGTGGATGTATCTTGCAAGAAGTTACTGTGGCCAAGTTCAAAAAGGGTGTTGCCTGTGTTCTCCTCTAGGATTTTGATGGAATCTTGTCTCACATTTAGATCTCTCATCCATTTTGAGTTTATCTTTGTGTATGGTGAAAGAGAGTGGTCCAGTTTCATTCTTCTGCATGTGGATGTCCAATTTTCCCAGCACCATTTATTGAAGAGACTGTCTTTCTTCCAATGGATAGTCTTTCCTCCTTTATCGAATATTAGATGGCCGTACATTTCAGGGTCCACTTCTGGGTTCTCTATTCTGTTCCATTGATCTATGTGTCTGTTTTTGTGCCAGTACCACACTGTCTTGATGACCACAGCTTTGTAATACAACCTGAAATCTGGCATTGTGATGCCCCCAGCTAAGGTTTTCTTTTTTAAAATTCCCCTGGCTATTCGGGGTCTTTTCTGATTCCACACAAATCTTAAAATAATTTGTTCTAACTCTCTGAAGAAAGTCCATGGTATTTTGATAGGGATTGCATTAAACGTATAAATTGCCCTGGGTAACATTGACATTTTTACAATATTAATTCTGCCAATCCATGAGCATGGAATATTTTTCCATCTCTTTGTGTCTTCCTCAATTTCTTTCAGAAGTGTTCTATAGTTTTTAGGGTATAGATCTTTTACCTCTTTGGTTAGGTTTATTCCTAGGTATCTTATGCTTTTGGGTGCAATTGTAAATGGGATTGACTCCTTAATTTCTCTTTCTTCAGTCTCATTGTTAGTGTATAGAAATGCCATTGATTTCTGGGCATTGATTTTGTATCCTGCCACGCTACCAAATTGCTGTATGAGTTCTAGCAATCTTGGGGTGGAGGCTTTTGGGTTTTCTATGTAGAGTATCATGTCATCGGCGAAGAGGGAGAGTTTGACTTCTTCTTTGCCAATTTGAATGCCTTTAATGTCTTTTTGTTGTCTGATTGCTGAGGCGAGGACTTCCAGAACTATGTTGAACAGCAGTGGTGAGAGTGGACATCCCTGTCTTGTTCCTGATCTTAGGGGAAAGGCTCCCAGTGCTTCCCCATTGAGAATGATATTTGCTGTGGGCTTTTCGTAGATGGCTTTTAAGATGTCGAGGAAAGTTCCCTCTATCCCAACACTCTGAAGGGTTTTGATCAGGAATGGATGCTGTATTTTGTCAAATGCTTTCTCTGCATCTAATGAGAGTATCATATGGTTCTTGGTTTTTCTCTTGCTGATATGATGAATCACATTGATGGTTTTACGAGTGTTGAACCAGCCTTGTGTCCCAGGGATAAATCCTACTTGGTCATGGTGAATAATTTTCTTAATGTGTTGTTGGATCCTATTGGCTAGTATCTTGTTGAGAATTTTTGCATCCATGTTCATCAGGGATATTGGTCTGTAATTCTCCTTTTTGGTGGGGTCTTTGTCTGGTTTCGGAATTAAGGTGATGCTGGCCTCATAGAACGAATTTGGAAGTACTCCATCTCTTTCTATCTTTCCAAACAGCTTTAGTAGAATAGGTATGATTTCTTCTTTAAACGTTTGATAGAATTCCCCTGGGAAGCCATCTGGCCCTGGACTCTTGTGTCTTGGGAGGTTTTTGATGACTGCTTCAATTTCCTCCCTGGTTATTGGCCTGTTCAGGTTTTCTATTTCTTCCTGCTCCAGTTTTGGTAGTTTGTGGCTTTCCAGGAATGCGTCCATTTCTTCTAGATTGCCTAATTTATTGGCATACAGCTGTTCATAATATGTTTTTAAAATCGTTTGTATTTCCTTGGTGTTGGTAGTGATGTCCCCTTTCTCATTCATGATTTTATTAATTTGAGTCTTCTCTCTCTTCTTTTTAATAAGGTTGGCTAATGGTTTATCTATCTTATTAATTCTTTCAAAGAACCAACTCCTGGTTCTGTTGATCTGTTCCACAGTTCTTTTGGTCTCGATATCATTGAGTTCTGCTCGAATTTTAATTAACTCTCTTCTTCTGCTGGGGGTGGGGTCTATTTGTTGCTTTTTCTCTAGTTCCTTTATGTGTAAGGTGAGCTTTTGAATTTGAGATCTTTCCAGTTTTTGAATGTATGCTTGTATTGCGATGTATTTCCCCCTCAGGACTGCTTTTGCTGCATCCCAAAGATTTTGAACGGTTGTATCTTCATTTTCATTAGTTTCCATGAATCTTTTTAATTCTTCCTTAATTTCCTGGTTGACCTTTTCATCTTTTAGCAGGATGGTCCTTAACCTCCACGTGTTTGTGGTCCTTCCATATTTCTTGTTGTGATTAAGTTCTAATTTCAAGGCATTATGGTCTGAGAATATACAGGGGACTATCCCGATCTTTTGGTATCGGTTCAGACCCGATTTGTGACCCAGTATGTGGTCTATTCTGGAGAAAGTTCCATGTGCACTTGAGAAGAATGTGTATTCAGTTGAGTTTGGATGTAAAGTTCTGTAGATATCTGTGAAATCCATCTGGTCCAGTGTATCATTTAAAGCTCTCGTTTCTTTGGAGATATTGTGCTTAGAAGACCTATCCAGGGTAGAAAGAGCTAGATTGAAGTCACCAAGTATAAGTGTATTATTATCAAGGTATTTCTTGAGTTTGGTTATTAATTGGTTTAAATATTTGGCAGCTCCCACATTCGGGGCATATATATTGAGGAGTGTTAAGTCCTCTTGTTGGATAGATCCTTTGAGTATGAGATAGTGTCCCTCTTCATCTCTCACTATAGTCTTCGGGGTAAATTTTAATTTATCTGATATAAGGATGGCAACCCCTGCTTTCTTTTGAGGACCATTTGAATGGTAAATGGTTCTCCAACCTTTTATTTTCAGGTTGTAGGTGTCCTTCTGTCTAAAATGAGTCTCTTGTAGACAGCAAATAGATGGGTCCTGCTTTTTTATCCAGTCTGAAACCCTGCGCCTTTTGATGGGGTCATTAAGCCCGTTCACATTCAGAGTTACTATTGATAGATATGAGTTTAGTGTCATCATATCTATTCAGTCCTTGTTTTTGTGGATTGTTCCACTGAACAACTTCTTAAAGGGGAATTTTAAGAGTCCCCCTTAAAATTTCTTGCAGAGCTGGTTTGGAGGTTACATATTCTTTCAGTTCCTGCCTGTCTTGGAAGCTCTTTATCTCTCCTTCCATTTTGAATGAAAGCCTTGCGGGGTAAAGTATTCTTGGTTGCATGTTCTTTTCATTTAGGACCCTGAATATATCCTGCCAGCCCTTTCTGGCCTGCCAGGTCTCTGTGGAGAGGTCTGCTGTTACCCTAATATTCCTCCCCATAAAAGTCAGGGACTTTTTTTCTCTTGCTGCTTTAAGGATCTTCTCCTTATCTTTGGAATTTGCAAGCTTCACTATTAAATGTCGAGGTGTTGAACGGTTTTTGTTGATTTTAGGGGGGGATCTCTCGATTTCCTGGATCTGAATGCCTGTTTCCCTTCCCAGATTCGGAAAGTTTTCAGCTAGGATTTGTTCAAATACATATTCTGGCCCTCTGTCCCTTTCCGCGCCCTCGGGAACCCCAATTAAACGTAGGTTTTTCTTCCTCAGGCTGTCATTTATTTCCCTTAATCTATCCTCATGGTCTTTTAATTGCCTGTCTCTTTTTTCCTCAATTTCCCTCTTTGCCATCAACTTGTCTTCTATGTCACTCACTCGTTCTTCCACCTCGTCAAGCCTCGTCGTTAGGACTTCTAGCTTGGATTGCATCTCATTTAATTGATTTTTAATTTCTGCCTGATTAGATCTAAATTCTGCAGTCATGAAGTCTCTTGAGTCCTTTATGGTTTTTTCTAGAGCCACCAGTAGCTGTAAAATAGTGCTTCTGAATTGGCTTTCTGACATTGAATTGTAATCCATATTTTGTAACTCTGTGGGAGAGTGGGCTGTTTCTGATTCTTTTTTTTGAGGGGTTTTCCTTCTAGTCATTTTGCTCAGTGCAGAGTGGCCAAAAACAAGTTGTATTGGGAAAAGGAGAAAAAGAGAGAGAAGGAAAGAAAAGAGAAAAAGAAAAAAGAGAAAGAAGAAAAAAATAGGGGAAAAGAGAAGAAAAAGAAAGAAAAAGAAAGAAAGGAGAAAAAAGAAAAAAGGGGGGGTGGGGGAAGCAATCAGAAATCAAGAAGAAAGAGAGAAAAAAAAGCACAAAACAAAACAAAAAAAAAAAACAAAAATAAAACAAAAACAAAAACAAAAAAACAAAAAACAAAAAAAACCACGGGGGAGTATCTTCCAATTCTGTGTAGTTTAAGTCCCTTGACTTCCCTTGGAACTGGTCCGTCTCGCTGGTCTTCTGGGGGAGGGGCCTGCTGTGCTGATTCTCAGGTGTTGGCACTTGGGGGAGCTGCTCTGCCCCTGCCTGGTGCAGGGCTCGGTGGGGGTTGTTGACCCCGTGAGGCCCCGGGAGGAAGCCACAGTGGCGGGGGCAGCTCTGGGACCCTGGATCCAGCCCCCGCAGTAGCTCCGGGGCTCTCCTTCTGCAGGGCCTGGGGGCTCCGGGGCGGGGCCGCTGATCTGCTCAGTTCCAGGCAGGAGCGTCCTTGCTGTCCTGGGCCCTCCTGGCCTCTGCCTGTCCCGGGGGAGGCCGGATCCTGGGCTGTGTCCCGGCGCCCTGTGCTCCGGGGCCTGCGCTGTTGGATTCGCGCTCCCGGCGGTGCAGCCCCCTCCGCGGAGCCGCCGCCCAAGCCTCTCCGAGCTGTTCCCGGAGCCGCGCAGCCCCCTCCGCGCGGAGCTTCTTCCTCTGCGCGAGCCGCCGCCGCTGAGCTGTTCCCGGAGCCGCGCAGCCCCCTCCGCGGAGCCGCTGCCCGAGCCCCTCCGAGCTGTTCCCGGAGCCGCGCAGCCCCCTCCGCGCGGAGCTTCTTCCTCCGCCCGAGCCGCCGCCGCTGAGCTGTTCCCGGAGCCGCGCAGCCCGCCAGGGGAATTTTAAAAAAGAAATCCATAGTTGGGGGCATCACAATGCCAGATTTCAGGTTGTACTACAAAGCTGTGGTCATCAAGATAGTGTGGTACTGGCACAAAAAGAGACACATAGATCAATGGAACAGAATAGAGAATCCAGAAGTGGACCCTGAACTTCATGGTCAACTAATATTTGATAAAGGAGGAAAGACTATCCATTGGAAGAAAGACAGTCTCTTCAATAAATGGTGCTGGGAAAATTGGACATCCACATGCAGAAGAATGAAACTGGACCACTCTCTTGCACCATACACCAAGATAAACTCAAAATGGATGAGAGATCTAAATGTGAGACAAGATTCCATCAAAATCCTAGAGGAGAACACAGGCAACACCCTTTTTGAACTTGGCCACAGTAATTTCTTGCAAGATACATCCACAAAGGCAAAAGAAACAAAAGCAAAAATGAACTATTGGGACTTCATCAAGATAAGAAGCTTTTGCACATCAAAGGATACAGTCAACAAAACTAAAAGACAACCTACAGAATGGGAGAAGATATTTGCAAATGACGTATCAGATAAAGGGCTAGTTTCCAAAATCTATAAAGAACTTATTACACTCAACACCAAAGAAACAAACAATCCATTCATGAAATGGGCAAAAGACATGAAGAGAAATCTCACAGAGGAAGACATGGACATGGCCAACATGCACATGAGAATATGCTCTGCATCACTTGCCATCAGGGAAATACAAATCAAAACCACAATGAGATACCACCTCACACCAGTGAGAATGGGGAAAATTAACAAGGCAGGAAACAACAAATGTTGGAGAGGATGCGGAGAAAAGGGAACCCTCTTACACTGTTGGTGGGAATGTGAACTGGTGCAGCCACTCTGGAAAACTGTGTGGAGGTTCCTCAAAGAGTTAAAAATAGACCTGCCCTTCGACCCAGCCATTGCACTGTTGGGGATTTACCCCAAAGATTCAGATGCAATGAAACGCCGGGACACCTGCACCCCGATGTTTCTAGCAGCAATGTCCACAATAGCCAAACTGTGGAAGGAGCCTCGGTGTCCATTGAAAGATGAATGGATAAAGAAGATGTGGTTTATGTATACAATGGAATATTGCTCAGCCATTAGAAACGACAAATACCCACCATTTGCTTCAACGTGGATGGAACTGGAGGGTATTATGCTGAGTGAAATAAGTCAATCGGAGAAGGACAAACAGTGTATGTTCTCATTCATTTGGGGAATATAAATAATAGTGAAAGGGAATATAAAGGAAGGGAGAAGAAATGTGTGGGAAATATCAGGAAGGGAGACAGAACATAAAGACTCCTAACTCTGGGAAACGAACTAGGGGTGGCGGAAGGGGAGGAGGGCGGGTGGTGGGGGGTAATGGGTGACGGGCACTGAGAGGGACACTTGGCGGGATGAGCACTGGGTGTTATTCTGTATGTTGGTAAATTGAACACCAATAAAAATTAATTTATTAAAAAAAAGAAAAGAAGAAAAAGCCACTATGGAAAATAATATGGTGGCTCTACAAAAAAATAAAAATAAAACTACCATATGATCCAGTATCCTGTTTCTGATTATTTATCTGAAATAATTGAAACCAGGATCTCAAAGACATATCAGCACTCTTATATTCATTGCAGCACTATTCATAATTGCCAAGTGTAAAACAACATACATGTCTATCCACAGATAAATGAATAAAGAAAATGTGATAGATCTCAAAAGAAAATTCTGCAGTATGTGACAACATGGAGAATACCTGAGGACATTATGCTAATTGAAATAAACCAGTCACAGAAAGACAAATACTGCAAGATTCCACTTACATGAGTTGTCTAAAGTAGTCAAATTCATAGAATCAAAGACTGGAATTATGGTTGCCAGGGTAAGGGGAAGGGAAAACAGGGGAGTTATTAATCAACAGGCATAAAGTTTCAGTCAAGTAAGATGAATAAATTAAGGATCTCATCTGAAACATTCTACTTATAATCAACAATAATGCATTATACACTTAAAATTTTGTTCAGAGGATAGATCTTATCAAGTGTCCTTATGATGATAAAATCAAATTTTAAAAATACTTTATAGTTTTCAGACTACATGTCTTTTAGCTCTTTGGTTAGGTTTAATCCTAGTTATCTTACTTTTTTGTGCAGTTATAAATGGGGTTGATTACTCCATTTCTCTTTCTGCTGCTTCATAATTGGTGTATAGAAACACAACAGATTTCTGTACATTGATTTTGTATCCTGTGACTTTACTGAATTCGTGTATCAGTTCTAGCAGTTTTTTGGTGGCATCCTTTAGATTTACTATATAGAATATCATATCACCTGCAAATAGTGAAAGTTTTATTTCTTTGTTGATTTGGATGCCTTTCATTTCTTTTTGTTGTCTGCTGAAGCTAGGTCTTCCAATACTATGTTGTATAATGGTGATTAGAATGGTCACCTCTGTCTTGTTCCTGACCATAGAGGAAAAGTTTTCATTTTTCCCCCATTGAGGTTGATATTAGCTGTGGGTTTTTCATATATGGCCCTTATTATGTTGAGGTATGTTCCCTCTAAACCTATTTTGTTGAGGTTTTTATAAAATCATGAATGGATGTTGTACTTTGTCAAATGCTTTTTCTTTATCTATTAGAAAAGATCATATGGTTCTTATCATTTCTTTTATTATGTGGTGTGTCATGTTGATTGATTTGTGAATATTGAAATACCTTTGCATTCCAGAATAAATCCCACTTCTTAGTGGTGAATGATTTTTAAAAATGTATTGTTGGATTCGGTTTGTTAGCATTTTATTGAGAATTTTTGCATCCATGTTCATCACAGATATTGGCCTGTAGTTCTCTTTCAGTAGAGTCTTTATCCAGCTCTGATATCAGGATAATAGTGGCCTCATAGAATGATTCTGGAAGTTTTCCTTCCATTTCTATTTTTTTTGAATAGTTTGAGAAGAATAGTTTAAAGAATAGTTTAACTCTTCTTTAAGTATTTGATAGAATTCCCCTGTGATGCCATGTGGTCCTGGACTTTTGTTTGTTGGGAGTTTTTTGATTACTGATTCAATTTATTTGCTGTTTGTTCAGATTTTCTATTTCTTACTATTTCAGTCTTAGTAGTTTATATATTTCAAACCAAGAAACAGACTCTTTTCTTAAGATTTTATTTATTTATTTGAAAGAGAGAGAGAGAGAGAGAGAGAGAGAGAGAGAGAGAGAGAGAATGAACCAGGAGAAGGAGCAGAGGGAGAGGGAGAAGCCAACTCTCTGCTGAGCAGGGATCCTGCTAAGGGGTTTGATCCCAGGACCCTGGGATCATGACCTGAGCTGAAGGCAGCTGCTTAACCAACTGAGCCACCCAAGTGCTCACTACCCCACTTTTTATATTTTATTTGAAATAGACTGTTAACTATAGAAAACAAACTGATGGTTACCAGAGGGGAGATGGAAGGGGGTGATATAGGTGATGGGGATTAAGGAATGCACTTGTGATGAGCACTAGGTGATGTATGGAAGTACTGAATCACTGTATTGTACACTTGAAATTAATATTACATTGTATGTTAGCTAACTGTAATTTAAATAAAAACTTAAAAAATACTGTAAAAATCATGTAATCAAAACTTTCATGGAAGAGGTTGTGATGGGCAAAGTAAAGTTCATAATGGCACCACTCACTGTGGACAAAATTGAAAGACAAAGCAAAGATGAACTTTCAGCTTTTCTGTGTGGCTTTTTATATTATCAGTAATGCTCTTGCCATGGTCAAAGTTGGTTTTTTTTTTCAGAAAGGCAAATCAAGACAGAACTCTTCCCCCTCTAGATGAGGGATCAATATTAGAGAAAAAAATTAAAATAAATTAAAAAAGGAAAAAATCTCCCTCTTTCTATCTCCATATATGAACAGTGTTAATTTAATTTAGTTCTTCCTGGTTTTCTTTCTTCTTGGTGGTGGGAGATAACACACATAAGTGAAGTGAAAAACAAAGACAAAAAAATTAAATTTCCTTACTACTTACAGCACACTGACAAGTCCTTGAAACAGCACAGTGACATTCCTCTAGGAACTCAGCTGCCTTGATGTCAATGCTTTTCTAAGGGCAAAAGACAATCTTAGCTTAACATTATCCCTACCCACCCCCAGGATTTTAAAAGTCTACCCTAACATATAAAAAAAATTCCTTTAGAAACTTCCCTTATCTCAATCCCCAAGATATTTGTTGGCAATCACCCCCCAGGCATATGATCCACCAATACACATCTGAAGGGTCTCATGACTAAGGTTTTATTAGACAGTAATAAATGAGATTTTCCTAAAAATAGCTAGCTCCCTCAGGGTTCTGGAAACCTTGCTTCCAAAATTTGTTATAGACTTATGCTATCCCTAACCCCCTCCCAACTTGAATGTATATTATGGGCCACTCTTTATGATCCCAGTGCAGCTCTCTCTGCCCAGGGGTCCTGTCTCTGTGCTTTAATAAAACCACCTTTTTGTACCAAAGACTTCTCAAGAATTCCTTCCTGGTCATTGGCTCTGAACCTCAACATCTTTCCTACATCACAGGAAGTGCACAAAACAATGAATTAATGCAAAGTAAATACAAATGTAACCACCCAAGTCAAAAAATATAAAGGTCTCTAATTATTAGGTACTTTTTTATTTCAATTTTTATAGTTATCATGAAAGCTGTAATAAGTTCCTTCTCTACAAAAATTTTAATAAAACTCCTTTGGCAGCAAAACATCTAATAGAATTCAGATTGTGTCAATGTATATGCATGTATATGTCAGTGTGTGTATACATCCTACCTATTCTGCTTAAATATATCTACATACATTAGAGATGCTGAATAAATACTTATGAATTTATTTATTTGAAAAAGAACATTTCTAGTGATTCAGCAATTCCATACACCACCTGGTGCTCATCACGGACAAGTGCACTCCAGAAACTAATAGAACACTGTATTTTAACTAACTGGAATTAAAATAAAAACTTAAAAAGCCAAAAATTAAAAATAAAAAATTTATTTTCTAATACTAAAATGAATACATAAGACTTATAGAAAATAAGAGAAATTTCAAAAAAAGAAAATTATCAAATTTTTGCTATTTTAACCAACCTGCAGTATGTAACATAGTAATCAAAATTTAGATCACAGATTTACGTTTCTAGAATTATAGAAAATTATATTTCTCAGACCAATTTTCTCAATGAAAACAGTTCAAAATACTATGGTAAATAAAATTGTGATCTATACTTTTGGGAATATTTTGGCTGCAATTATTAATCATAATTTGGATTATAATTCAATGTCAGAAAGCCAATTCAGAAGCACAATTATAAAGCTACCAGTGGCTCTGGAAAAAAAGCATAAAGGATTCAAGAGACATCATGACTGCAAAATTTATATCTAATCAGACCAAAATTAAAAATTAATTAAACGAGATGCAATCCAAACTGGAGGTCCTAACAATAAGGGTTAGCGACGTAGAAGAATGAGGGAGTGACACAGAAGACAAGTTGATGGTAAGGAAGGAAGCTGAGGAAAAAAAGATAAAAACAATTAAAATATCATGAGGATAGGTTAAGGGAAATAAATGACAGCTTCAGAAGGAAAAATCTACATTTAATTGGGGTTCCAGAGGACACTGAAAGGGACAAAGGACCAGAAAGTGTATTTGAAAAAATCATAGCTGAGAACTTCCCTAACTTGGGGAGGGAAACAGGCATTCATATTCAGGAGAGAGAGAGATCCCCCCCTAAAATCAATAAAAACCATTCAACACCCCAACATTTCATAGTGAAACTTGCAAATTCCAAAGATAAAGAGAAGATCCTTAAAGCAGCAAGAGACAAGAGATCCCTAACCTTCATGGGGAGAAGTTTAGGTTTTTGGTTGTGTTTTTTTTATTTTTTTAAGATCCCATTTATTTATTCATGAGAGAGAGAGAGAGAGAGAGAGAGAGAGAGAGAGGAGACACAGGCAGAGGGAGAAGCAGGCTCCATGCAGGGAGCCCGACAGGGAACTCCATCCCAGGACTCCAGGATCGCGCCCTGGGCCAAAGCCAGGTGCTAAACCGCTGAGCCAGCCAGGGATCCCCCAAGAAGTATTAGGTTAACAGCAGACCTCTCCACAGAGACCTAGAGGGCCAGAAAGGGCTGGCAGGATATATTCAGGGTCCTAATTGAGAAGAACATGCAGCCAAGAATACTTTATACAGCAAGGCTGTCATTCAGAATAGAAGGAGAGACAAAGAGCTTCCAAGATAGGCAGAAACTGAAGGAATATGTGACCAACAAACCAGAAATATTAAGGGGGATTCTGTAAAAGAAATACGAAGTCCAAGGACACGATCCAAAAAACAGGGACTGAATAGGTATTATGATGGCACTAAATTCATATCTTTTAACAGTACTCTGAATGTGAATGGGCTTAATGACCCCATCAAAAGACGCAGGGTTACAGACTGGATAAAAAAGCAAGACCCATCAATTTGCTGTCTACAAGAGATTCATTTGAGACCTTAGGACACCTCCAGCCTGAAAATGAAAGGTTGGAGAATGATTTACCATTCAAATGGTCCTCAAAAGAAAGCAGGGGTAGCCATCCTCATATCAGATAAATTAAAGTTTATCCCAAAGACTGTAGTAAGACATGAAGAGGGACACTATATCATACTTAAAGGACCTATCCAACAAGAGGACCTAGCAATCATGAATATTTATGCCCTGAATGTGGGAGCTTCCAGTATATCAATAAATAAATAATCAAAGTTAAGACATACTTAGAAAATAATACACCAATACTGGGAGACTTGAACATGGTGCTTTCAGCAATTCATAGATCTTCTAAGCACAACATCTCCAAAGAAACAAGAGCTTTAAAGGATACACTGGACCAGATGGATTTCACAGATATCTACAGAACTTTACATCCAAACGCAACTGAATACACATTCTTCTCAAGTGCACATGGAACTTCCTCCAGAATAGACCACATACTGGGTCACAAATCAGGTCTTAATTCATACCAAAAGATTAGGATGGTCCCCTGCATATTTTCAGACCATAATGCTTTGAAACTTGAACTCAATCACAAGAAGAAATTTGGAAAGATTTCAAACACGTGGAGGTTAAAGACCATCCTGCTAAAAGATGAAAGGGCCAACCAGGAAATTAGTGAAGAATTGAAAAGACTCATGGAAACTAATGAGAATGAAGATACAACCATTCAAAATATTTCGAATACAGCAAAAGCAGTCCTAAAGGGGAAATACATCACAATGCAAGCAACCATCCAAAAACTGGAAAGAACTCAAATAAAAAAGCTAACCTTGCACCTAAAGGAGCTAGAGAAAAAACAGCAAATAGATCCTACACCGAACGGAAGAAGAGAGTTAATAAATATTTGAGCAAAACTTAATGAAATTCAGACCAGAAGAACTATGGAACAGATCAACAAAACCAGGAGTTGGTTCTTTGAAAGAATTAATAAGATGGATAAACCATTAGCCAGCCTTATTAAAACAAAAGAGAAAAGACTCAAGTTAATAAAATCACGAATGAAAAAGGAGGATCACCACCAATGCCAAGGAAATACAAATTATTTTAAAAACGTATTATGAGCAGCTTTATGTCAATAAATTAGGCAATCTAGAAGAAATGGACATATTTTTGGAAAACCACAAATTAGCAAAACTGGAACAGGAATAAATAGAAAAACTGAACAGGCTAATAACCAGGGAGGAAATTGAAGCAGTCATCAAAAACCTGCCAAGACACAAAAGTCCAGGGCCAGATGGCTTCCCAGGGGAATTCTATCAAATGTTTAAAGAAGAAACCATACCTATTCTACTAAAACTGTGGGAAAGATAGAGATGGAGTACTTCCAAACTCATTCTATGAGGCCAGCATCACGTTCATTCCAAAACCAGACAAAGACCCCACCAAAAGGGAGAATTATAGACCAATATCCCTGATGAACACAGTCGCAAAAATTCGCAACAAGATACTAGCGAATAGGATCCAATAGTACATTAAGAAGATTATTCACCATGACCAAGTGGGATTTATCCCTGGGACACAAGGCTGGTTCAACACTCGTAAAGCAATCAATGTGATTGATCATATCATCAAGAGAAAGAACAAGAACCATATGATCCTCTCAATAGATGCAGAGAAAGCATTTGACCAAATACTGCATACATTCCTGATCAAAACTCTTCAGAGTGTAGGGATAGAGGGAACATTCCTCAGCATCTTAAAAGCCACCTATGAAAAGACCACAGCAAATATCATTCTCAATGGGGAAACACTGGGAGCCTTTCCGTAAGATTAGGAACACAACAGGGATGTGCACTCTCACCATTGCTATTCAATATAGGACTAGAAATCCTAGCCTCACTAATCAGGCATCAACAACAACAAAAATAAATAAATGCATCAAAATTGGAAAAGAAGAAGTCAAACTCTCCCTCTTTGCAGATGACATGATACTGTACATAGAAAACCCAAAGACTCCACCCCAAGATTCCTAGAACTCATACAGCAAATCGGCAGCGTGGCAGGATACAAAATCAATACCCAGATGTCAGTGGCATTTCTATACACTAACCATGAGACTGAAGAAAGAGAAATTAAGGAGTCAATCCCATTGACAATTGCACCCAAAGGAATAAGATACCTAGGAATGAACCTAACCAATGAGGTAAAGTATGTATACTCTAAAAACTACAGAACACTTCTGAAAGAAATTGAGGAAGATACAAAGAGATGGAAAAATATTCCATGCTCATGGATTGGAAGAATTAATAGTGTGAAAATCTCAGTGTTACCCAGGGAAAATTATACATTTAATGCAATCCCTATCAAAATACCATGGACTTTCTTCAGAGCGTTGGAACAAATCATCTTAAGATTTGTGTGGAATCAGAAAAGACCCCAAATAGTCAGGGGAATATCGAAAAATAATACCATAGCTGGGGGCATCATAATGCCAGATTTCAGGTTGTAGGACAAGGCTGTGGTCATCAAGACAGTGTGGTACTGGGACAAAAACAGACACATAGACCAATGGAACAGGATAGAGAATCCAGAATTGTACTCTCAGCTTTATGGTGAACTAATATTCGACAAAGCAGGAAAGACTATCCACTGGAAAAAAGACAGTCTCTTCAATAAATGGTGCTGTGAAAATTGGACATCCACGTGCAGAAGAATGAAACTAGACCATTCTCTTACACCATACACAAAGAGAAACTCAAAATGGATGAAAGATCTACATGTGAGACCATAATCCATCAAAATCCTAGAGGAGAACACAGGCAACACCATTTTTGAACTTGGCCACAGCAACTTCTTGCAAGATACATCTATGAAGGCAAGGGAAACAAAAGCAAAAATGAATTATTGGGACTACATCAAGCTAAAAAGCTTCTGCACAGCAATAGAAACAGTGAAAAAAACTAAAAGACAACCTACAGAATGGGAGAAGATATTTGCAAATGACGTATCCAATAAAGGGCTAGTTTCCAAGATCTATAAAGAGCTTATTAAACTCAACAGCAAAGAAACAAACAATCCAATCATGAAATGGGCAAAAGACTTGAACAGAAATTTCACAGAGGAAGACATAGTCCTGGCCAAGAAGCACATGAGAAAATGCTCTGCATCACTTGCCATCAGGGAAATATTAATTAAAACCTCAATGAGATACCACCTCGCACCAGTGAGAATGGGGAAAATTAACAAGACAGGAAACAACAAATGTTGGAGAGGATGTGGAGAAAGGGGAACCCTCTTGCACCGTTGGTGGGAATGTGAACTGGTGCAGCCACTCTGGAAAACTGTGGAGGTTCCTCAAAGAGTTAAAAATAGAACTGCCCTTCCACCCAGCAATTGCACTGCTGGGGATTTACCCCAATGATACAGATGCAGTGAAACGGCAGGACACCTGCACCCCGATGTTCATAGCAGCAATGTCCACAATAGCCAAACTGTGGAAGGAACCTCGGTGTCCATCAAAAGATGAATGGATAAAGAAGATGTGGTCTATGTATACAATGGAATATTACTCAGCCATTAGAAATGACAAATACCCACCATTTGCTTCGACTTGGATAGAACTGGAGGGTATTATGCTGAGTGCAATAAGGCAATCGGAGACAGACAAACATTATATGGTCTCATTCATTTGGGGCATATAAAAAGTAGTGAAATGGAATAAAGGGGAAAGGAGAGAAAATGAGTGAAAATATCAGTGAGGAGGACAAAACATGAGAGACACCTAACTCTGGGCAACGAACAAGGGGTAGTGGAAAGGGAGGTTGGCAGGGGGTTGGGGTGACTGGGTGATGGGCAGTGAGGGGGCACTTGGTGGGATGAGCACTGGATTTTTTTTTTTTTATTTATGATAGTCACAGAGAGAGAGAGAGAGAGGCAGAGACACAGGCAGAGGGAGAAGCAGGCTCCATGCAACGGGAGCCCGACGTGGGATTCGATCCCGGGTCTCCAGGATCGCGCCCTGGGCCAAAGGCAGGCGCCAAACCGCTGCGCCACCCAGGGATCCCCTGAGCACTGGATTTTATGCTATGTCTTGGCAAGTTGAACTCCAATAAAAATGTTTCAAAAAATAAATAAATAAAAATTAATATTTGAGCAGTTATTCATAACATGTTGCACAGAAAACCATAGGCTGACTAGATTCTGAGTGGCACACCTTAATTTGTAGTTATCTGACCTTTCTGAGTCCTAGCTTATTGAATCGGCATCATATAAGCTACATTCCAAATTTTTTAGGAGAATGCAGAATTTGGTGACACATCTAGCACAGAATCTGGTACATAGTGCAAACATAGTTTACGGTAGCTGCAGTCTGATATAATTCACTCCCTGAATCTTTCCCCAAAGCATTAGAAAGGGATACCAAACAAGATTAGTAGAGAAAATAATTTACTTACCGATAGGATAACGTGTGCTGACAGGCAGAGGCTCTGGGACACTAGTCCCCATGAGGGTACACATAACTCCCAGTGTCATCAAGGAGCTTCAGAAATCTCACATATTGGGATGCCTGGGTGGTTCAGTGGTTGGACATCTGCCTTGAGCTTAGGGCGTGATCTGGGTCCTGGGATCGAGTGTTGCATCGGCCTCCCCACGGGGAGCCTCTTCCATCTGCCTATGTCTCTACCTCTCTCTCTCTGTGTATCTCTCATAAATAAGTAAGTAAACAAACAAATAAATAAGAAATCCCACATATTCCTGAGATTTTTTTTTTTAAAAAAAAAAAAGCTTGCACAAAGAGACTGTTGGTCTCGGAATGTATTGTCACTATGTAAAATAGCTCACATTTTCTTCTCATTTTTAAAAGCTTCAATTGCCTTTCTATATGACCAGCCTATTCTGGAGCTATACTTTATTAACAAGAACCAGTGGTAAAGGGTTATGACCACAGGCTTTGGTTCAGGCATTGATTTTTTTGGAATCTGGAAGGAAAACAGCTTTTTCCTTTCATTTTATTTTATTTCAGGTTATGTATTTCAGGACCATTTTTTTCCATAATAAATGGCTGTGTTTAGAGTTTCCCCAAATTACAAGAATGTTCTTTCTCTAGGAGAGAATAACAGGTAGATATCTAGTTTAGGAGTTTCACCTTAGCTTAAATCTGATAGCTTTAAATATCCATGTACACCTCAGAAGGAATCTTCCTTGACTTTTTTTTTAGATTTGCTTGTCTGTTTTTACAATTTCCATAATTCTTGTAAATAAATTCCAACCATGTGTTAGACACTTTATGGATGCATGGTTTAAGACCAAAAATTAAGGCTCAACATTATGTACTGCCTTAACATCTGGTAAAATTGGGAAGGCCTTGAATGGTCTAACCAGGAGTTTCTCTCCCCTCCTATTCCATGAATAAGATCCCCTAGCCAAACAACCTTTTTTATCAGGGTAACCAGGCACAGTTCCTGCTTATCCCTGAATAGCAGGTTTCACTTCTCTGACTGCCCATGGAATTATTCAAACAAGCAATCAAATCTACCAGTAGAAAATGGGGGGCACTTCATGTTCTTAATACTTAAAAGCCTGCTTTCCACAGCCCTGGTTATCTACTCTGTTGCCAAGGGCAACTCTGTGTGACCCTGCCTGACATGCAGTGTCTTCTCCCCCAAGTTGTGAATATAGGTGACTAATAAACCATTAGCAATCTCATCTGTTCAGTATTGGTGTTATGTGCTTGGCCATCCCCATAAGCACAGGGCAGGAACACCTCTATCACCAATGTAGTGAATAGGAGGCAATCTAACTGCTAATCATCACAAAGATCCTGTGACATAGATGTCTTTATTACAGTTTCACTGATGAAGAAATTAAAGTTCAGAAAATTATAGATAATTGCCCTCAACCACACAGTTAGGAGAGTGCCAAAATAGAGTTTAACTTGGTCCTTTGACACTTCAAAATCTGTGCTCATGTTATCCAACATACCCCAAATGTCCAAAAATTTGGAAAAATCTGCTTAAATATCCAATATGATAAACTTATTTTAAAATGTCCATATTAAAAAAAAATAAAATAAAATGTCCATATTAAAACAAACAAGCCAGATATTAGGCTCACTGTAAGCAAAACTCTTGTCACAATGAACCCATATTTGCATGTGAGTCTATTTCCCAAAATAAAATATAAAAGAGTCATTGTGTTTTCCTTGCAATGCACATTCATTCCCAGCTATTTCTTCTTTTCTCCCCCAAACCTCAGTGGCTAGAACCCTAGAAAATTTCTTTTTTTCCTAGACCTTCTTGCCAATAGGAATTTCAATATTTTATATATTCTGCTAACAAGATGGCCTCCCATGAGATTTGGAAGGTACAAGGGAAACAGAAGCCATCTTTCTTTGCAGCTACAGTGGCTTTGGTAAACATAGGCTTTAAAGAAGTTTCTGTTTTAACTTTCAGTCATCTGCCTCAGAGATGCAGACTATTCTTGGAGTTTGCTACAATTTTCTGATCTCTGGGAGATAGCAGAAACTCCTACTATTCTCCGAATTCTGTGGCAAAGGACCTAAAAACTAGAGATGACCTCCCCTTCAACTTCACTCATCTAATTCTGTATATTAAATCTCATCCACTGATAGCTTCAATTTTTTCCCCTATGCTCATTGAATCTTCAGGACTTTTCACTCATCCCTGTTAATAGATGACCAATTTAGGTCTCTGTCTAAGCCCCAAATTGAAATGATCACTCTCCAAACTATGTCTTCAATAAAGAATCCTTTTCAGAATGTAACATGGTGTGTCAACTATCTTCAAATTAAAAAATATTCACTGATTTTAAGTGTCCACTCAATGTTTTTTAGTAAATTTAGAGTTGTGCAACCATCACCAAAGTCGAATTTAGACATTTCCACACACATACCCAAAAATAATCCCATCTGCCTATTTGCACTCAATCTCCATTCTTATCCCAGCCCCATACAACCATTAATCTATTTTCAGTCTCTATATATTTCAGTCTTTATATTTTTAGGCCTTTCATAAAAATTGAATAATACAATATGTAGTCTTTTGTATCTGGTTTATTTTACTAGCAAAATGTTTATGAGACTTCCATGTTATAATATTTAACAATCCTGCATACTTTAATAGCACTTAAAATGCTTAATAGTATTTTGTATGAATATACTTCAGGTTGTAAACATTCACAGATTGATAGACATTTGGGCTGTTTTCATTTTTTGGCCATTAATAATAATGCTGTTACAGACATTCAACAATCTTTGTAGGAACATATGTTTTTACTTATCTTGAGTGAATGTGTAGGAGTACAGTCA
This sequence comes from Vulpes lagopus, assembly GCF_018345385.1. Lineage (NCBI taxonomy): Eukaryota > Metazoa > Chordata > Mammalia > Carnivora > Canidae > Vulpes > Vulpes lagopus. The sequence continues at coordinate 44,254,486 of NC_054848.1, forward strand.
TATCGTAAATTTATGTTTAGCCATTTAGTAAACTTATGTTTTCCAAAATGAATGCATTATTTTACATTTCCACCCTCAATGGATGGGCTTCAATTTCTCTACATCCTCATAAACACTTTTTATTGTTTGTCACTTTGATTACAATTATTCTACTGGATATGAATTAGTTTAGATTTGTAGTTCTCTAATGAGTAAAGATGAGGTTTTTATCATGTAGTTATTGGATAATCATATATCTTCATTGATGAAATATCTATTAAAATATTTTGGGGGCAGCCCGGGTGGCTCAGCAGTTTAGCGCCGCCTTCAGCCCAGGGCGTGATCCTGGAGACCATGGATCGAGTCCCACATCGGGCTCCCTGCGTGGAGCCTGCTTCTCTCTCTGCCTGTGTCTGCCTCTCTCTCTCTTTGTGTCTCATGAATAAATAAATAAAATCTTAAAAAAAATAAAATAAAATATTTTGGCCACTTTTAATTGGCTTATTTGTCCTTTTGCTACTTAGTTATAAGAATTGCTTATATACTTAAGATAAAAGCTCTTATCAGATACATGATTTGCAAATATTTTTACCAATGGGTGGCTTGTTTTTTCTTATTCTTTTGAAGTCTAGTGGTATTGGCTGATGAAGTACAATTTACTATTTTTTCCTTTTGTAGATTGTGTTTTTAGTGTTGTATGCAAGAGATCATTGCCTAATACTAGGTCATGAAGATTTGAATCTGATTTTTCTGAAAGTATGAAAGTACTGTTTTAGCTACTGCATGTAGAGTTATCTATTACGAGTTAATTCTTTGTACAATGTGAGGTAAAAGTCTAAATATGTCGTTTTGCCAGTTAAAGTTCAGTAGTCCCAGCACCAGTTTTTCCAGCTTTATTGAAATAATATTGACGTATAACATTGTGTAAATTGAAGGTGTACAAGGTAATGATCTGATACACATGTATTGTGAAACGATTATCACAGTAAAGTTAGTTAATATGTCCATCATCTTACATAATTATTTATTTGTGGTGAGAACATTTAAGATTTACTCTTAGCAACTTTGAGGTATATAATACAGTATCATTAACTATAATCACCATGCTGTACATTAGATATCCAGAAACTTTTTGTCTTTTAATTGGAAGTTTGTACCCTTTGACTGACATCTCCCTATTTTCCCTTTTCCCCAACCTTCAGAAACCACCATTCAACTCCTTGTTTCTCTAAGTTTGGCTTTTTAGATATCACATAGGAATATCATATAGCATTTATCTTCTGTTTGAGTTATTTCAGTTAGCATAATGCCTTCAAGGTCTACCTATCATTTCTGTCATCACAAATGGCATTATTTCCTTCTTTCCCATGGCCTAAGAATATTCCTGTGTGTGTGTGTGTGTGTGTGTGTGTGCCACATCTTTACCCATTCATCTGTAGACAGACACTTAAGTTGTTTCTGTATCTTGGTTATTGTGAATAATGCTATAATGAACATGAGAATGCCAATATCTCTTTAAGATTCTAATTTCATTTTCTTTGGATATATACTCAGAAGTGGGATTGCTGGATCTGATGATAGTTCTATTTTTAACTTTTTGAGGAATCTTCATGCTATTCTCCATAGTGACAGCACCAATTTACATTTCCACCAACAGCACACATTCTCTTTTCTCCATATACTTGCCAGCACTTCTTATCTCTTATCTTTTTTTATAATAATAGCCATTCTAACAAATGTGAAGTGGTATCTTATATTTTGGTTTGCAAATATATTCTCCCACTACACAGGTTGCCTTTTCATTTGGTTAACTGTGTCTTTGGTTGTACAGAAGCCTTTTAGTTTGATGTAGTCTCATTTATTTATTTTTGCTTTTGTTCCTTGTGCTTTTGGTATCATATCCAAAAATTCTTTGCCAAGACCAGTGTCAGGGAGATTTATACCTGTGTTTTCTTCCAGAAGTTTTATGGTTTCAGGTCTTTTGTTTAAGTGTTAAATTCATTTTAAATTAATTTTAATGAATGTTAAAAGGTTCAAATTTAATTATTCTGCATGTGGTTATCCAGCTTCCCCAACATAATTATTGAAGAGACTGTCCATTCCCCATTGAGTATTCTTGACTCTTTTGCCAAATATTAGTAATCATCTTTCTGGCCATACATGCCAACTATTTGTTGATTGTATTTCTGGGTTCTCAATTCTGCTCCATTGGTCTGTCTTTTTTCATGCTAGTTTCGATTACCATCACTTTATAACATAGTGTGAAATCAGGAAATATGATGCCCCTAGCTTTATTCTTTCTCAAGATTGCTTTAGCTATTTAGGTATTTTTGTGGCTCTCGGAATTTTGGGATTAGTTTTTCTATTTCTGTAAAAAAAAATGCCATTGGAATGTGAAAAGAATTGTACTTAATCTTTATATGGCTTAGGGTAGTATGGACATTTTAACAATATTGTTTCAATCAATGAACATGGGATACTTTTCCATTTACTTGTGTTTTGTTCAATTTGTTTAATCAATGCCTTACAGTTTTCAGTGTATAGATCTTTCCCTTATTTGGTTATGTTTATTCCTAAGTATGCTATTGAGACTTTTCCAGCTTTACTGACTCATAGCTGACATGTAGCATTGTGTTTAAGGTGTATAGTATGTTGATTTGATACATTTACATATTGCAAAATGACTACCACAACAGCATTAACTAACACCTCCAGCCTATCACATACTTATTATTTCTTTTTTTTTGTAGTGAGAACATTTAATACCTACTCTCTTAGCAACATTCAAGCAAATAATATGGTATTATTAGCTATAATCACTGTGGTGTACACTAGATCCCCAGAACTCATTATTCTTATAACTGGAAGTTTGTACCTTTTGACCAGTATCTCCCCCACCACCATACTCTGGAAACTACCACCCTGAACTTTATTGTTTTTGATGTTTTTGTGAATAGGGTTATATTTCTTATTTCTTTCTCAAATATTTTATTGTTAGTGTATACAAACACAGTAAGTTATTGTATATTAATTTTGTATTCTGGGGATCCCTGGGTGGCGCAGAGGTTTGGCGCCTGCCTTTGGCCCAGGGCGCGATCCCGGAGACCTGGGATCCAATCCCACATCGGGCTCCTGGTGCATGGAGGCTGCTTCTCCCTCTGCCTATGTCTCTGCCTCTCTCTCTCTCTCTCTGTGTGACTATCATAAATAAATAAAAATTTAAAAAATTTTGTATTCTGCAAATTTACTGAATTTGGTGATTAGTTCTAGGTTTTTTTGATTGAGTCTTTAGGACTTTTTTAATATAAGATCATTATATTTGCAAATAGCAACACTTTTACTTCTCCTTTACAATTTAGAAGTATTTTGTTTCCATTTTTTGCCTGATTTCTCTAACTAAAAATTACAGTACTCTGTTGAATAAAATTGGTAGGAGTAGGCACCCTTGTCTTGTTCCTGATCTTAGAGGAAATACTTTCAATAACATTATTGATGGGCTTTTTACATATGGCCTGTATTATGTTGAGGCATGTTTCTTCTATACACAATTTATTGAGAGTGTTTATCATGAAATGATGCTGTATTTCGTCAAATGCTTTCTCTGCATCTATTGAGATGATCATAAGTTTTGTATCTTTCATTCTAATAATGTGGTATATCATATTTATTGATTTATATATGCTGAACAATCCTTGAATCTCAGGAATAAATTCCATTATATCATGGCATATGATCCTTTTAATATGCTGTTAAATTTGGATTACTTTTATAAATATGTTCATCAGGAATATAAGTCTGTAGTTTTCTTTTTTTGTAGTGTCCTTATCTGATTGGTATTAGGGTGATGATAGACTCATAAATTGAATATGGGAGTGTTCCTTTTCTCTTTAATTTTTTGGGGGGAGTTTGAGAATAATTGATATTATTTCTTCTTTAAATGTTTGGGGAAATTGACAAGTGAAACCATCTGGACCTGGGCTCTTGTTGGAAGGTTCTTGGTTACTAATTCAATCTCCTTATTTGTAATTGGTCACTTCATATTTTCTATTTCTTCATGATTCAGTCTACATATGTTGTATGTTTCTAGGAATTTATCCCTTTCTTCTAGGCTATCCAATTTGCTGACATGTAATTGTTCATAGTAGCTTTTTATCCTTCTTTGTATTTCGGGTATCAGTTGCAATGTGTCCTCTTTCATTTCTGATTTATTTATTAGACTCTTCTCTCTTTTTTTTCTTAGTATAACTAAAGGTTTATTAATTTTATCTTTTCAAAGAACCAACTCCTAGGATCTTCAATCTTTTCTATGGTTTTTCTGGTCTCTATTTCGTTTATTTCTGATCTGACTTTTGTAATCTCCTTTCTTCTACTAAGTTTTTAGACTTAGTTTGCTCTTCTTTTTCTAGGTCATTGAGGTTTAAATTTAGATTATTTTTTATGGAAGGAATAAACAATGAGAATAAAAGGTACAGCATAGGGAATATACTCATTGATATTGCAATAGTATTGTATGCTGATAGATGATAATTATATTTCTGGTGATCATAGCATAACATATAAAAATTTTGAGTCACTATGTTATATACCTGAAACTAGTGTAACATTGTATGTCAACTATACTCAAATTAAAAAATTAAAATAAAAAATAATAAAGTTACGTTGTTTATTTTAGAGCTTTCTTTATTCTTAATGTAAGCATGTCTTGTTATAAAATTCCTTCTTAGAAATGTTTTAGCTGCATCCCATATGTTTTCATATGTTGTAATAACATTTTCATTTTCCTTTAATATATTATTTACTCCCTTTTGATTCATTCTTGATTGATTCTTTCAAGAGTGTAATGTTTAATTTCCACCTGTTTGTGTATTTTATAATTTTCCTTATGTTCTTTATTTATAGTTTTATACCATTGTAGTTGGAAAGGATAATTGGTATGATTTTAATTTTCTTAAAGTTGTTAAGACTTGTTTTGTGATCTATCATATGATCTATACTTGAGAATGTTCCAAGTGTGCTTGACAAGAATGTTTATTCTGCTGCTTTTCAATGGAATGTTCTGTATATATCTGTTAGGCACATGTGGTATAAAGTATAGTTCAAGACCAATGTTTCCTGTTAATTTTCTGTCTGTAAATTCTATTCATTGTTAAAAGTGGGATATTGAAGTTCACTACTACTCTTATATTGTTTTCCTTTCAGATATGTTAGCATTCACTTAATATGTTTTGGTTTTCAATGTTGTGCACATATATATATTTATATTGTATCCTTTTGATAATTGACCCTCCTTATCATTATATAGTGACCCTCTTTTCTCTTGTTATGGCTTTTGAGTTAAAGTATATTTTGTCTGGTATAAGTGTTGCTATTCCTATGCTCTTTTGGTTTCCACTTAAATGGGATATCTTTTTTTATCCTTTCATTTTGAGCCAAGTGTGTTCTTAAAACTAAACCAAATCTCTTATAGGTAGTATATAGCTGGATCTTGGGTTTATTTTTTGAGGTTTTATTTAAATTTCTCTTGACTAACATACAATGTAATGTTAGTTTCAGGTGTAAAATTGAGGTAATCAATAATTATATATAGTATATGCATCTTTCCCCTATTTTGTTAGTTCAAACAGAACAAGTAAAAAACAAACAAACAAACAAACAAACAAACAAACAAACAAACAGAACAAGTGGTAGTGGAACAAATGCCTTCCTTAACCAGATCAACTGTTTAAACTACCTCCGACCACCTCCCCTCTGGTAACCATTTTGTCCTCTATAGCAAAGAGTCTGTTTCTTGGTTTGCCTCTCTTTCCTCCCAAGATGTTCATTTGTTCTGTTCCTTAAATTCAACATGAGTGAAATCATATGGTATTTGTTTTTCTCTGACTTATTTCACTTAGCATAATAATACTCTCTAGCTTCAACAACATCATTGAAAGTGGCAAGATTCCATTACTTTTTATGGCTGAGTAGTATTCCATTGTATATATATACCACCTCTTCCCTATCCATTCATCAGTTGATAGACATCTGGGACCTTTGCATTATTTGGCTATTGTACATGATGCTGCTATAAACATCAGAGTACATGTATCCCTTTGAATTAGTTTTTGTATCCTTTGGGGAAATACCCAGTAGAACAACTGCTAGGTTGTAGGGTAGTTCTATTTTTAATTTCTTGAGGAACTTTCATTGTGCCTGCACCAGTTCGCATTCTCACCAACAGTGCTAGAAGGTTCCCCTTTCTCTGCATCCTCACCAATACCTGTTGTTACATGTGTTGTTCATTTCAGACATTTGGAGAGGTGTGAGATGATATCACATTGTAGTTTTTATTTGTATTCCCCTGACGATGAGTGATGCTGAGCATCTTTTGATGTATCTGTTAGCTATCTGTGTGTCTTCTTTTGAAACATATCTATTTGTGTCGTCAGCCTATTTCTTAACTGGATTATTTGCTTTTTGGGTGTTGAGTTTGGTAAATTCTTTATATATTTAGGATACGAACCCTTTATCCAGTGTGTCATTTGCAAATATCATCTCCCATTCCATGGGTTACCTTTTAGTTTTATTGACTGTTTCCTTTGCTGTACAGAAGCTTTTTATTTTGATGTAGCCCCAATAGTTTATGTTTGCTTTTGTTTCCCTTGCCTCAGAAGACATATCTAGTAAGAAGTTGCTATGGCTGCTGTTAATGATGATACTGCCTGTGTTGTCCTCTAAGATTTTAATGATTTTCTGTCTCACATTTAGTTCTTTGATCCATTTTGAATTCATTTTTATGTATGGTATAAGAACGTCCAGTTTCATTTTTTGCATGTTGCTGTCCAATTTTCCCAAAAGCATTTGTTGGAGAGACTGTCTTTTTTGCATTGGATATTCTTTCCTGTGTTGTCAAAGATTAGAGTTGACCACATAGTTGTGGGTCCATTTATGGGCTTCCTATTCTGTTCCATTGATCTATGTGTCTATTTTTGTGCCAGTATCATACTGTCTTGATCAGTACACCTTTGTAATATAACTTGAAGTCTGGAATTGTGATTTTATTATTAGTTTCTAGTTTCATTCCATTGTGGCAAGATAGAGTACATTGTATAATTTTAATCTTTTAACATTAATTCAAACTCATTTTGTGGTCTAACATACATTCTATTCTGGAGAACACCCCATATGCAGTTGGTTTATCCTATTCTGTTCACTAAGCCTCTCAATCTCTATGTTTATATTTTTGCCCAATTTGGAGAGTTTTTAAACATTATGTCTTTGAATACTTTTCAGTTTCACTCTTTCCTCTCTTTTTGGGTCTCTGATGATATAAATGCAGCTCTTATGTTATGGTCTTACAGCCCACTGGAACTCTTCATTTTGCAAGCCAAATTTTTCTCTATTGCTCAGAGTGGGTAAATTCTATCTGTCTGTCTTCAAGTTTACTAATTCTGTCTTCTGTCATCTCCTCTCTATTATTGAGCCTGGGATGGGCTCATAGGATGTGAGTTCTCTTTGAATTTGTTATTGTGTTTTTTTATTTTTGTAATTTTCATTTATTTCTCTTTTGAAAATTTTTTCCTAAGATTTTCTATTTTTCATTTGTTTTAGGAGATTGTATGATTTTTTTGATGAACCATTTTTATGATAGCGAATTTAAAATTCTTATCAGAAAATTCCAATAGGGGATCCCTGGGTGGCGCAGCGGTTTGGCGCCTGCCTTTGGCCCAGGGCGCGATCCTGGAGACCCGGGATCGAATCCCACGTCGGGCTCCCGGTGCTTGGAGCCTGCTTCTCCCTCTGCCTGTGTCTCTGCCTCTCTCTCTCTCTCTCTCTCTATCATAAATAAATAAAATTAAAAAAAAAAAGAAAAAAAAAAGAAAAAAAAAAGAAAATTCCAATAGCTAATTCATCTGTCTTCTTGTCTGTTGATTGTCTTTTCTTATTTGTGTTGTGATTTTCTGGTTCTTGGTATGATATTTAATTTTCTATTTTGTACAGGACATATTTGATAATGTAATATGAGATGCAAGATCATATTTAATATTTTTAAACCAGCATAACTCCTGCTAATGTATACCACAAGAGCCAGGTAAGTGTATATGTTTAGCTGCTGCTGGGCACCGCCTATAGTACCCTGGCAAAAGTAGGCACTCATTCACACTGCCTTATTGCAGATTGTTGGAATGGAAATTCAGCTTCCTGGGGGCAAGATGGCGGAAGAGTAGGATCCCTAAGTCACCTGTCCCCACCAACTTACCTAGATAACTTTAAAATCATCCTGAAAACCTATGAATTCGGCCTGACATTTAAAGGGAGAACAGCTAGAATGCTACAGTGAGAAGAGTTTGCACTTCTATCAAGGTAGGAAGATGGAAAAAAATAAATAAATAAGCATCCAAGGGGGAGGGGCCTCCGTGAGGAGCCAGGCTAAGGCCAGGCAGAGAGTACCTCCAGGAAAGGAAAGCCCAGTCCCGGAGAAGTAGGAACTTTACCAATCCTCCCAGATGGAAAGGCGCTCTCAGGGAACTTGGGCAGGATCCCAGGAGGGGCATTGGAGCCCCCAGGTTCCTGGGGTCACTAACAGAGGAAGTGCGCCACAGGGGAGAGCACACCACACACCGTGAGCTGAGCTCGGTAAACGGCTAGAGCACGAGCCGGGTGGGGGCCTCGGGAGCCACTCAGGTGGCGGCTCAGGTGGCAACTCCACGCAGAGGCGGCTGTGCAGCCCCGGGAGCGCGATTCCAGAAGTGCAGGCTCCAGAGCTCAAGGCACCAGGGGACATAGCCCAGGATCTGGCACTCCCCTTGGGACAGGCTGAGGCTGGGAGGACACAGAACAGCGAGGATGCTCCTACTGCCGAGCAGCCCCGAGCTGTGAGGATCAGAGTCCCCGCCCCTGGAGCATCCAGGCCCCTGCAGACTGGGAGACTGTGGTAGTTACTGCTGGAGCTGACTCCAGGGCTGGAGAGATAGCCACCACCACTGTTGTTCCCTCTGGTGTAACCTTGTGCCTGGGACTGAGCAGGGCCACAAGGGAGCAGGGGCCTCACAGGATAAACAGCTCCCACTGAGCCATGCACCTGGCAGGGGGGGAACAGGGCAGCTCCTCCAGGTGCACATACTTAAGAATCAGCACAGCAGGGCCCTCCCCCAGAAGACTAGCTGGAAGGACAGGGGAAGAGCAAGTTCTTAATCAAGCAGCGCTGGAAAGCACCAGGGGAAGTGGAGGAACTTACAGTATATAGAATCAGAGGATATCCCTCCTTGTTTTGTTTTTTTGTTTGTTCCCCCCCCCCTTTTTTCCCCTTTTACCTTCCTTTTTCCAGTACAACTTGTTTTTAGCCACTCTGCACTGAGCAAAATGACTAGATGGAAGAACTCACCACAAAAAAAGAATCAGAAACAGTACTCTCTCCCAGAGTTACAGAATTTGGATTACAATTCAATGTCAGGGAGGCAGGGAAAGATGGTGGAAGAGTAGGGTCCCCAAGTCACCTGTCCCCACCAACTTACCTAGATAACTTTCAAATCATCCTTAAAACCTACAAATTCGGTCTGAGATTTAAAGAGGGAACAGCTGGAATGCTACAGTGAGAAAACTGCACTTCTATCAAGGTAGGAAGATGGGGGAAAAAATAAAGAAATAAAAAAAAACATCCAAGGGAGAGGGGCCCTGCAAGGAGCCGGGCTAAGGCCGCTGGCGAGTGCCCCCAGGACAAGAAAGCCCAGGCCCTGAGAAGCAGGAGCTTTGCCAATCTTCCAGGACAGAAAGGCACTTCCAGGAAGCACGGGCAGGATCCCAGGAGGGGAAGGGATGCCCTCAGGCTCCCAGGGGCACTAACAGAGGAACTGTGCCCCGGGGGAGAGCAGGCCACACTCTGCGGGCCCAGCTCCCTAAAGGGCTGGAGTGCATACCCAGCAGGGCCTCCGGAGAAGCTCAGGTGGTTGCTCCATGAAGAGGGGGGCTGCGCGGCCTGGGAGCAGCTCGGTAGGTGGCTCCAAGCGGAGGGGGCTGCGTAGCCAGGGAGTACGATTCCAGTGGTGTAGGCCCCAGATCCCAGGGCACCAGAGGACACAGTCCAAGATCCTGAATTCCCACAAGGACAGACAGAGGCCAGGAGGACACAGGAGAGCAAGGACACTCCTGCCGCTGGGCACCCCCAAGCTGTGCATATTGGCGCCACCTGCCCCCTAAGCATCCAGGCCCCTATGAAATGGGAGCTAAGGTAGTTACTGCAGGAGCTGACTCCAGAGTTGGAGACCTGGCCACCGCCACTGTTGTTCCTCCTCCTGGTGTTGCCTTGCCCTGGGACAGAGCAGGGGCCTCACAGGATAAACAGCTAACACTGAGCCATGCCCCTGGCATGGGGCTGGGCAGCTCCCCCAGGTGCACACACCTGAGAATCAGCACAGCAGGACCCTCCCTCAGAAGACCAGCTAGAAGGACAGGGGAAAAGCAAATTATTGACCAAGCAGCACTGGAAAGTTCCAGGGGAAGGCGAGGGATTTACAGTATAAAGAATCAGACGATATCCCCCCTTGTTTTATGTTTTCTGTTTGTTAACACCCCCCCCCCCCGGTTTTTTTTCTCTTTTTCTACTTTTTCCAGTACAACTTGTTTTTAGCCACTCTGCACTGAGCAAAATGACTAGAAGGAAAAACACACCACAAAAGAAAAAATCAGAAACAGTACTCTCTCTCATAGAGTTACAAAATTTGGATTATGATTCAATGTCAGAAAGCCAATTCAGAAGCACAATTATAAAGCTACTGGTGGCTCTGGAAAAAAGCATAAAGGATTCAAGAGACTTCATGACTGCAGAATTTAGATCTAATCAGGCCAAAATTAAAAATCAATTAAATGAGATGCAATCCAACCTGGAGGTCCTAACAATGAGTGATAACGAAGTAGAAGAAAGAGTGAGTGACATAGAAAACAAGTTGATGGCAAAGAAGGAAACTGAGGAAAAAAGATAAGAACAATTAAAAGAACGTGAGGATAGGTTACGGGAAAAAAATGACAGCTTCAGAAGGAAAAATCTACACATGATTCGGGTTCCCAAGGGTGCCAAAAGTGACAGAGGACCAGAAGGTGTATTTGAACAAATCATAGCTGAGAACTTCCCTAACTTGGGAAGGGAAACAGGCTTTCAGATCCAGGAGATAGAGAGATTCCCCCCAAAAATCAATAAAAACCGCTCACCACCTCAACATTTAATAGTGAAACTTGCAAATTCCAAAGATAAAGAGAAAATCCTTAAAGCAGCAAAAGACAGATATTGATAACCTTTATGGGGAGAAGTACTAGGATAACAACAGACCTCACGAAGCAGCAGGCCAGAAAGGGCTGGCAGGATATATTCAGGGTCCAAAATGAGAAGAACCTGCAGCCAAAAATACTTTATCCAGCAAGGCTTTCATTCAGAATAGAAGGAGAGATAAAGAGCTTCTAAGATAGGCAGAAACTGAAAGAATATGTGACCACCAAATCAGCTCTGCAAGAAATATTAAGGGGGACTCTGTAAAAGAAAGAAGTCCAAGGAAACAATCCATAAAAACAGGGACTGAATAGGTATCATGATGACACTAAATTCATATCTTTCAAAAGTACCTCTGAACGTGAATGGGCTTAATGATCCCATGAAAAGGCGCAGGGTTTCAGACTGGATAAAAAAGCAAGACCCATGTATTTGCTGTCGACAAGAGACTCATTTTAGACATAAGGACACCTACAGCCTGAAAATAAAAGGTTGGAGAACCATTTACCATTCAAATGGTCCTCAAAAGAAAGCAGGGTAGTGATCATTATGTCAGATAAATTAAAGTTTATCCCAAAGACTGTAGTAAGAGATGAAGAGGGACACTATCTCATACTTAAAGGATCTATCCAACAAGAGAACCTAAAACTCATGAATATTTGTGCCCTGAATGTGGGAGCTGCCAAGTATATCAATCAATTAATAACCAAAGTTAAGACATGGTTATTAATTGCTCCGACATGGATGGAATTGGAGCTTATCAGATAAAGAGGACTTATGTATGGTTACTTATACTTGGTGACTGAATATACTTATACTTGGTGACTGAATATAGCGCTTTCCACAATCGACAGGTATTCTAAGCACAACATCTCCAAAGAAACAAAAGCTTTAAATGAATATACTTATACTTGGTGACTGAATATAGTGCTTTCCACAATCGACAGGTCTTCTAAGCACAACATCTCCAAAGAAACAAAAGCTTTAAATGATACACTGGACCAAATGATTTCACAGATATTTACAGAACTTTACATCCAAACGCAAGTGAATACACATTCTTCTCAAGTGCACATTCTTCTCAAGTGCACATGGTACTACAAAGCTGTGGTCATCAGGACATTGTGGTACAGGCACAAAAACAGACACATAGATCAATGGAACAGAATAAAGAATCCAGAAATGGACCCTCAACTATATGGTCAACTAATATTCAACAAAGCAGGAACTATCAACTGGAAAAAAGACAGTCTCTTCAATACATGGTGCTGGGAAAATTGGACATCCACATGCAGAAGAATGAAACCAGACCACTGTCTTGCACCATACACAGAGATAAACTCCAAATGGATGAAAAATCTAAATGTGAGACAGGATTCCATCAAAATCCCAGAGGAGAACTTAGGCAACACACTTTTGTACTTTGCCACAGCTACTTCTTGCAAGATACATCAATGAAGGCTAGAGAAACAAAAGCAAAATGAATTATTGGGACTTCATCAAGATAAGAAGCTTCTGCACAACTAAAGATACCATCAACAAAACACAAAGCAACCTTCAGAATGGGAGAAGATATTTTCAAATGACCTATCAGATAAAGGGCTAGTATCCAAGATCTATAAAGAACTTATTAAACTCAACACCAAAGAAACAAACAATACAATCATGAAATGGGCAAAAGATATGAACAGAAATCTCACAGAGGAAGACATAGACATGGCCAACAAGCACATAAGAAAATGCTCCGCATCCCTGGCCACCAGGGAAATACAAATCAAAATAACAAAAAGATACGACCTCATACCAGTGAGAATGGTGAAAATTAAGACAGGAAACAACAAAGGTTGGAGAGGATGTGGAGAAAGCGTAACCCTCTTGCAATGTTGGTGGGAATGTGAACTGGTGCAGCCACTCTGGAAAACCGCGTGGAGGTTCCTCAAAGAGTTAAAAATAGATCTGCCCTACAACTCAGCAAGTGCACTGCTGGTGATTTACCCCAAAGATACAGATGCAGTGAAACGTTGAGACACCTGCACCCCGATGTTTATAGCAGCAATGTCCACAATAGCCAAACTGTGGAAGCAGCCTCGGTGTCCATTTAAAGATGAATGGATAAAGAAGATGTGGTATATGTATACAATGGAATATTACTCAACCATTTTAAATGACAAATACCCAACATTTGCTTCAACGTGGATGGAACTGAAGGGTATTATGCTGAGTGAAATAAGCCCTTCTCAATTGTTTGTTTTTTTGCTGTTGAGTTTTAAGAAAAATGACAAATGGCAGATAAATGTGATAGACTATTTCTATTTTCTTAAGTTTTATAAAATATGTTTGACTATAGAAAGTGAAACTTATAACACTGATTCTTGGATTATCATAGTATGTAGATGTAAGACATATGACAACTATAAAGGGAAGATGATGTTACTTGAAATGATAGAACATTGAAGTATATTTTTAAATGAAAGGCATATATATTTTAATTGCTAGGAAACTACTAACATTATTTTTTTATGATTTTAAATTTTAATATAATTAACATGCAGTTTTATATTATATTGAGGTGTACAATATAGTCTTCTATAGTTCTCTACATGATAAGTGTACTCTTTTTTTAATAAATTAATTTTTATTGGTGTTCAATTTACCAACATACAGAATAACACCCAGTGCTCATCCCGTCAAGTGTCCCCCTCAGTGCCTGTCACCCATTCCCCCCCACCCCCCGCCCTCCTCCCCTTCCACCACCCCTAGTTCGTTTCCCAGAGTTAGGACTCTTTATGTTCTGTCTCCCTTCCTGATATTTCCCACACACTTCTTCTCCCTTCCCTTATATTCCCTTTCACTATTATTTATATTCCCCAAATGAATGAGAACATACACTGTTTGTCCTTTTCCGATTGACTTACTTCACTTCTGAAAGAAATTGAGGAAGACACAAAGAGATGGAAAAATATTCCATGCTCATGGATTGGCAGAATTAATATTGTGAAAATGTCAATGTTACCCAGGGCAATTTACATGTTTAATGCAATCCCTATCAAAATACCATGGACTTTCTTCAGAGAGGTAGAACAAATTATTTTAAGATTTGTGTGGAATCAGAAAAGATCCTGAATAGCCAGGGGAATTTTTAAAAAGAAAACCATAGTTGGGGGCATCACAATGCCAGATTTCAGGTTGTAGGACAAAGCTGTGGTCATCAAGACAGTGTGGTACTGGCACAAAAACAGACACATAGATCAGTGGAACAGAACAGAGAACCCAGAAGTGGACCCTGAACTTTATGGTCAACTAATATTCGATAAAGGAGGAAAGACTATCCATTGGAAGAAAGACAGTCTCTTCAATAAATGGTGCTGGGAAAATTGGACATCCACATGCAGAAGAATGAAACTGGACCACTCTCTTGCACCATACACAAAGATAAACTCAAAATGGATGAGAGATCTAAATGTGAGACAAGATTCCCTCAAAATCCTAGAGGAGAACACAGGCAACACCTTTTTGAACTTGGCCACAGTAATTTCTTGCAAGATACATCCACGAAGGCAAAAGAAACAAAAGCAAAAATGAACTATTGGGACTTCATCAAGATAAGAAGCTTTTGCACAGCAAAGGATACAGTCAACAAAACTAAAAGACAACCTACAGAATGGGAGAAAATATTTGCAAATGACCTATCAGATAAAGGGCTAGTTTCCAAAATCTATAAAGAACTTATTACACTCAACACCAAAGAAACAAACAATCCAATCATGAAATGGGCAAAAGACATGAAGAGAAATCTCACAGAGGAAGACATGGAAATGGCCAACATGCACATGAGAAAATGCTCTGCATCACTTGCCATCAGGGAAATACAAATCAAAACCACAATGAGATACCACCTCACACCAGTGAGAATGGGGAAAATTAACAAGGCAGGAAACAACAAATGTTGGAGAGGATGCAGAGAAAAGGGAACCCTCTTACACTGTTGGTGGGAATGTGAACTGGTGCAGCCACTCTGGAAAACTGTGTGGAGGTTCCTCAAAGAGTTAAAAATAGACCTGCCCTACGACCCAGCAGTTGCACTGTTGGGGATTTACCCCAAAGATACAGATGCAATGAAACGCCGGGACACCTGCACCCCGATGTTTCTAGCAGCAATGTCCACAATAGCCAAACTGTGGAAGGAGCCTCGGTGTCCATTGAAAGATGAATGGATAAAGAAGATGTGGTTTATGTATACAATGGAATATTACTCAGCCACTAGAAACGACAAATACCCACCATTTACTTCAACATGGATGGAACTGGAGGGTATAATGCTGAGTGAAGTAAGTCAATCGGAAAAGAACTACTAACATTATTAATATAGGAAGACAAACAATCAAAAGATAAATACAATGGCATACTAAAAAGATTCAGATAATATAAATAGGGTAATAATGTTGAAAAAAACTAGGGGGAAAACAACAAAAAAAGCCCCCAAAGCATACAATAAAATAGTAGAGCTAAATTCAACATACCAATAATTATGTTAAATATAAATTTTCCGTCTCTTTGTGTCTTCCTCAATTTCCTTCAGAAGTGTTGTGTAGTTTTAGGGTATACATCATTTACCTCTTTGGTTAGGTTTATTCCTAGGTATCTTATGCTTTGGGGTGCAATTGTCAATGGGATTGACTCCTTAATTTCTCTTTCTTCAGTCTCATTGTTAGTGTACAAAAATGCCACTGATATCTTGGCATTGATTTTGTATCCTGCCACACTGCCAAATTGCTGTATGAGTTCTAGCAATCTTGGGGTGGAGTCTTTTGGGTTTTCTACGTACAGTATCATGTCATCTGCAAAGAGGGAGAGTTTTACTTCTTCTTTGCCAATTTGAATGCCTTTTATTTCTTTTTGTTGCCTGATTGCTAAGGCTAGGACTTCTAGTACTATGTTGAATAGCAGTGGTGAGAGTGGATATCCCTGTCTTGTTCCTGATCTTAGGGGAAAGGCTCCCAGTGTTTGCCCATTGAGAATGATGTTTCCTGTGGGCTTTTCGTAGATGGCTTTTAAGATGCTGAGGAATGTTCCCTCTATTCCTACACTCTCAAGAGTTTTGATCAGGAATGTATGCTGTATTTTGTCAAATACTTTCACTGCATCTAATGAGAGGATCATATGGTTCTTGTTTTTTCTCTTATTGATGTGCTCTATCATGCTGATTGTTTTACAAGTGTTGAACCAGCTTTGCATCCCGGGGATAAATCTCACTTGGTCATAGTGAATAATCCTCTTAATGTACTGTTGGATCCTATTGGCTCATATCTTGTTGATAATTTTTGTATCTGAGTTCATCAGGGAGATTGGTCTATAACTCTCCTTTTTGGTGGAGTCTTTGCTTTTGGGATCAAGGTAATGCTTGCATCATAAAAGGAGTTTGGAAGTATTTCCTCCCTTTTTATCCTTTGAAACAGCTTTAGTAGAAAAAGTATTGTTTCTTATTTAAACGTTTGATAGATCCTCTGGGAAGCCATCTGGCCCTGGACTTTTGTGTCTTGGGAGGTTTTTGATGACTGCTTCAATTTCCTCCCTGGTTATTGCCCTGTTCAGGTTTTCTATTTCTTCCCACTCCAGTTTTGGTAGTTTGTGGCTTTCCAGGAATGCGTCCATTTCTTCTAGATTGCCTAATTTATTGGCGTATAGCTGTTTTAATATGTTTTTAAAATCGTTTGTATTTCCTTGGTGTTGGTAGTGATCTCTCCTTTTCATTCATGATTTTATTAATTTGAGTCTTCTCTCTCTCTTTTTAATAAGGTTAGCTAATGGTTTATCTATCTTATTAATTCTTTCAAAGAACCAACTCCTGGTTCTGTTGATCTGTTCCACAGTTCTTCTGGTCTCGATTTCGTTGAGTTCTGCTCGAATCTTTATTAACTCTTTTTTTCTACTGAGTGTAGGGTCCATCTGCTGTTTTTTCTCTAGCTCCTTTATGTGTAAGGTGAGCTTTTGTATTTGAGTTCTTTCCAGTTTTTGAATGGATGCTTGTATTGCGATGTATTTCCCCCTTAGGACTGCTTTTGATGCATCCCAAAGATTTTGAACGGTTATATCTTCATTCTCATTAGTTTCCATGAATCTTTTAAATTCTTCCTTAATTTCCTGGTTGACCCTTTCATCTTTAACAGGATGGTCCTTAACCTCCACATGTTTGAGGTCCTTCCAAACTTCTTGTGATTTAGTTCTAATTTCAAGGTATTATGGTCTGAGAATATGCAGGAACGATCCCAATCTTTTGGTTTGGTTCAGACCCGATTTGTGACCCAGTATGTGGTCTATTCTGGAGAAAGTTCCATGTGCACTTGAGAAGAACGTGTATTCAGTTGAGTTTGGATGTAAAGTTCTGTAGATATCTGTGAAATCCATCTGGTCCAGTGTATCATTTAAAGCTCTCGTTTCTTTGGAGATGTTGTGCTTAGAAGACCTATCGAGGGTAGAAAGAGCTAGATTGAAGTCACCAAGTATAAGTGTATTATTATCTAAGTGTTTCTTCACTTTGGTTATTAATTGGTTTAAATATTTGGCAGCTCCCACATTCGGGGCATATATATTGAGGATTGTTAAGTCCTCTTGTTGGATAGATCCTTTAAGTATGATATAGTGTCAATGGGGGACTTTAACACCCCCCTTTCATCAATGGACAGATATTCTAAACAGAAAATCAACAAGGAAACAATGGCTTTGAATAACACACTGGACCAGATTGATTTAATACATATATTCAGAACATTCCATCCTAGAACAGCGGAATACACCTTCTTTTCAAGCACACATGGAACGTTCACCTGAATGTATCACATATTAGGCCACAAAACAACCTCAACAAATTCAAGAAGATCTAAGTTATACCATGCTTCCTTTATGACCACAAGGCTATGGAATTAGAAGCCAACAAGGAAAAATCTGAAAAGAACTTAAATACATGGAGGTTAAATAACATACTATTAAACAATGAATGGGTCAAACAAGAAATAAAGAAGAACTAAAAATTAAAATGTACATGGAAATAAATGATAATGAAAACATAATTGTCCAAAATCTTTGGGTTTCAGCAAAAGTAGTGGTTCTAAGAAGGAAAGTTACTAAAATACAAGCTTACTTCAAGAAGCAAGTAAAATTATGAATAAACAACCTAAATTACACCTAAAGGAGCTAGAAAGAAAGAAGAACAAATAAAACCTAAAACCAGCAGAAGGAAGAAAATAATAAAGATCAGTGCAGAAATAAATGATATAGAAACTAAAACAACAACACCACCAATAGAACAGATGAATAAAACCAGAAGTTGGTTCTTGGAAAAAAAATCAATAAAATTGATAAAGCTCTAGCTAGACTTATCAAGAAAAAAGAAAAAGATATGAAATAAATAAAATTACAAATCAGAAAAGAGAAATAATAACCAACACTACAGAATTACAATCATTGGAGAATATTATGAAAAACTATATGCCAAATAATTGGACAATGTAGAAGAAATGTATAAATCCCTAGAAATATATGAATCACCAAAACTAAAACAGGAAGAAATAGAAAATTTGAACAGACTGATAACCAGCAAAGAAACTGAATCAGAAATAAAAAACTCCCTACAAACAAAAGTCCAGGACCAGATAGCTTCATAGGTGAATTCTACCAAACATTTAAGGAAGAATTAATACCTGTTCTCAAACTATTACAAAAAATTGAAAAGGAAGGAAAACTTCCAAACTCATTCTATGAAGCCATTATTACCCTGATACCAAAATCAGATGAAGGCACCACTAAAAAAGAGAACTACAAGCCAACATCACTGATGAACATAGATGCAAAAATTCTCAACCAAATACAAGCAAAGTGAATTTAATAATACTCAGAAAAAAATCATTCACCACAATCAAGTGCCATCTATTCCTGGATTGCCAGGGTGGTTTAATATTTGCAAATCAACATAATATATCTCATCAATAAAAGAAACGATAAACACCATATGATTATTTCAATAGACACAGAAAAAGTATCTGACAAAGCATAACATCTATTCCTGATAAAAGGTCTGAACAAAGTAGGTTTAGAAGGAACATACCTCAAAGTAATAAAGGCCACATATGAAAAACCCACAGCTAACAACATCCTCAATGGAGAAAAACTGAGAACTTTTCCCCTAAGGTCAGGAAAAAGACAAGGATGTACAGTCTCATCACTTTTATTTAACACAATACTGGAAGTCCTAGCCACACCAATCAGAGAACAAAAAGAAATAAATGGCATTGAAATTGGTAAGGAAGAAGTAAAATTTTCACTACTTGCAGATGACATGATATTCTATATAGAAAACCTGAAAGACTCCACCAAAAAACTGCTAGAACTAATCAACAAATTCACTAAAATCACAAGATACAGAATCAATGTACAGAAGTCTGTTGCATTTCTACACACCAATAATGAAGCAGCAGAAAGAAAAATTGAGAAAACAGCCTCATTTACAATTGCACCAAAAATATAAAATACCAAGGAATAAGCTTACTCAAGGAAGTGAAAGACCTGTACTCTGAAAACTATAAAACACTGATGAAAGAAATTGAAGAGGACACAAAGAAATGGAAAGACATTCCATGCTCATGGATTGGAAGAACAAATAATGTTAAAATGACTATAGTATTCAAAGCTATCTACACATTTAATGCTATCCCTATCAAAATACAATAGCATTTTTTTTCACAGAGCTAGAATAAACAATCCTAAAATTTGTATGGAACCATCAAAGACCCAGAATAGCCAAAGCAACCTTGAAAAAGAAAAGCAGGGCAGCCCTGGTGGCTCAGTGGTTTAGTGCCACCTTCAGCCCAGGGTGTGATCCTGGAGACCTGGGATTGAGTCCCACATCGGGCTCCATGCATGGAGCCTGCTTCTCCCTCTGCCTGTGTCTCTGCCTCTCTCTGTGTGTGTCTCTCATGAATAAATAAATAAAATATTTTTTTTAAAAAAAGGAAAAAGCAAAGCTGGAGGCATCACAATTCCAGACTTCAAGTTATACTACAAAGCCATAATATATTAAAACAGTATGATACTGGCACAAAAAATAGACCCATAGATCAATAGAACAGAACAGAAAACCAAGAAATAAAGCCACAATTATATGGTCAATTAACCTTTGGCAAAGCAGGAAAAAATATCCAATGAGTAAAGGATAGTCTCTTCAACAAATGGGGTTCAGAAAATTGGATAGCAACATGCAAAAGAATGAACCTGGACCACTTTCTTACACCACACACAAAAATGAATTCAAAATAGATGGAAGACTTAAATGTGGTATAGGAAACCATCAAAATCCTATAAGAGATTATAAGCAGGACATAAAGAAAGATGGGCTTTTCTGTGTGATTGACATGATTGCCTAATTACTTCTACCCTGCACAAAATACATCACTACTTCTTGGGATCCCCAAAATACCAGGGCCCTTGTCACTGGACATTTGCCGCACAGTAGAGGACTATTACTCCTAGAGGGCTGATTGGTGATGACAGTTGATTCATGAGAGAAAAATACAGGAGGTTAAAAGGTACTCATTGTTAAGTTAGAGCAAAGGAACAGGTTTGAAAACCTTTTTCTTTCATCTCTGGATGGCAGGCCGGGACTGGAGATTGAAGAGATTGAAAGAGTTGAAGGATTTTGGCTTCTCTGTAATAAGCTTTATTGATTATTTCTATTATAATACACTCATGTGGGAATAAATGACTTAGTTTGAACTTTTATGGATTTTAAAAAATAGTTTAAAGAATTCACTTAGTAGGGATCCCTGGGTGGCGCAGCGGTTTGGCGCCTGCCTTTGGCCCGGGGCGCGATCCTGGAGACCCGGGATCGAATCCCACGTCGGGCTCCCGGTGCATGGAGCCTGCTTCTCTCTCTCTCACTGTGTGCCTATCATAAATAAATAAAATTTAAAAAAAAAAGAATTCACTTAGTAAAGGATTCAGCAACTCTCGAAGTGAGTTAAGTATATTGATCAATGGCTTCCCTATCCACTTTTACTTAAGTGGTAGCACACTGTACACACTGTTCTATATCTTGCTCTTTGGAATTAGCACTGTTATCATGGACGACCAAAAAAAACCCCTATGTTTATCAATGTAGGTAGTGATTAAATGAATTATGCTATACCCATTGAACTGAATATCATGGAAACATTATGAATGATTCAGTGTGTGGGGGGGAATCCCTGGGTGGGTCGGCAGTTTGGCACCTGCCTTCTGTGCAGGGTGTGATCCTGGAATCCTGGGATCGAGTCCCACATCGGGCTCCCTGCATGGAGCCTGCTTCTCCCTCTGCCTATGTCTCTACCTCTCTCTCTCTCTCGCTGTGTCTCTCATGAATAAATAAATAAAACCTTTTTAAAAAATGATGCAGGAATGCCTGGGTCGCTCAGTAGGTTGATTATTTTATTTCTGGTTATATATTACTTTCACAGAATGAAAATATCAACAAATAACAAAAGGTATGTATTAAAATCTCCATCCCACACTAGGTCCCTAGACATCCAGTTCCCATTCCCATATTAGGGCACTCAAGATTCAAAAAATTAAAATATGACAAGATTCTCATGACACAGTGTGTATATAAGCAAAGGAGCTCAGTGTACTAGTA
The DNA here is from genome assembly GCF_018345385.1 of Vulpes lagopus. Lineage (NCBI taxonomy): Eukaryota > Metazoa > Chordata > Mammalia > Carnivora > Canidae > Vulpes > Vulpes lagopus. Next base: position 44,276,364 of record NC_054848.1, read on the forward strand.
TCAGAGCTAGGATATAAATCTGTTCCTTTTGTGAACCAAGCTCTTTCCAACTTTCCAGGCCTCAGATATGTTGTTCCCACTATGTGGAAAAATTGTTCCTCCGTATTTGTCTGTCTCTTACTGTCTTTTTGGGTCTCAGCTTATAAATCTCTTCCTTTGGAGGCTACTCTAACCTGGGAGGGATTTCCATCCTATGTGGTGTCAAAGTATCCTGAATGTCTTGTATCTCAGAGAGCACTTATACACTTTTGCTATAGTTTCTTTTTTGTTTTCTGTCTCTTTCAGCAGAAATCATGAATTCTGCCTCACTCATTTTTGCATCCCAGAATCTAACACAGTTCCTACAAACAGATTTGGGAAAAATCTATCTTATTTGGACCCCAAGAACGACTTGGTCCTCATCATCTCCTCACCATCCAACACAGGTTAGAGTTGTATAAAAGGGCACAAATAAAGGAGTTGAATATTTAGTGAGTGGAAGATGATGGAAGCTCATCACTAATATCCCAAACGGACAAAGATCATTTTAAGGCTCAGGAAAATATGACTGGAAATAGAATTGGGGGCAGGAGATTTCTGGGAAGGGTTTTCTTACTCCTCAAAAGAGAAGTATAGGAGAGGGCAGTCTTTTTCTGTTGGATGCAATTGTGCCTAGACTTGATGCCTGGAACTCTTATTGCAGAGGAAATCATGCCAAGTGAAGTATCTTTTGATGTCAGAAGGCTCATTTCTTGGACCCTCTGGAGACAGATATCAACTATATGCTGACTTCAGGGAATCCTTCCAGACCTGCTGAATAGGAAGGAGCCAGCCAAAATGCTTGCTTCTCAATCCAGGATTGTACAATTTCTTCCAATATCCACTGGAGGTCGCTACTCCACTGCTGATATCGTCTGCTATAGTCCATTGAAGTAAATGTGAATCATTTACTTATAAGCCCTTGTAGCACAGAGCTCCTAAATGTACAATAGGTCCACGACTTAGGTGTATGGACAAAAAAGATAAGATAGGAGTATCAATGATCTTACCCTCAGACTTACATTCTTCATGTATAGCCTAAGGAGCCCAGGTGTCTTGGCATATTTCCTACCACACTGATGTGTGGCTAACATAGGCACAGTATAAATGTTCTTCATTTATGAATGACATGTACTACTCAGCAACTATAGGTAAAGAATACTATAATCCAGAATTGAGGGATTATCTCAGGCTGTGAAATGCAAAATGGCTAATTATACACAAGATTGTTAACTGTTTGCTCACCCATTTCACCACCGTCATGTGCAACTTCCTAATCTGTTCCTGTCTAACTTCAAAGCCCTTTTTCTTTCCTGAAAATAAGAGCTTCCAAAAGTGTGGAACACAGAAAACTGGTGACACCCACAAAAATCTTAATGCTATTTAGATATTAAAACTTAAAGAGTAATATATATTTTATTTGGCAATAAACAGATAGCATATCACAGCCATATCAAGGCTTTTGTGGGGTTGTGGGGAAGAGCATTGACATTACATATTCTTTGGAAATTTTTCATCAATTTTCTTCTAAATATCTCTGATCTTTCCCCCAGATTTCCTTCCCTATTGGCAATTACCCGGATTTTTTCCCCTCTCTTTCTCAATACTCCATCCCTTATCAGGCTTCTTTATTCCTCAATAGAAGCTTCCACATCTTTCTTCCCCTCCACCATCTGTTTTCTCAGAAGCCAGCTCCAAGCTTCCAGTTTGCATTCTTTTGACTAGGAACAATTTCTTCAAAAAAAGGACCCTTCTCCATAGTTTTTTTTTTTTTATTAAAATGCCATTGATTTCTGGGCATTGATTTTGTATCCTGCCACGCTACCAAATTGCTGTATGAGTTCTAGCAATCTGGGGGTGGAGGCTTTTGGGTTTTCTATGTAGAGTATCATGTCATCGGCGAAGAGGGAGAGTTTGACTTCTTCTTTGCCAATTTGAATGCCTTTAATGTCTTTTTGTTGTCTGATTGCTGAGGCGAGGACTTCCAGAACTATGTTGAACAGCAGTGGTGAGAGTGGACATCCCTGTCTTGTTCCTGATCTTAGGGGAAAGGCTCCCAGTGCTTCCCCATTGAGAATGATATTTGCTGTGGGCTTTTCGTAGATGGCTTTTAAGATGTCGAGGAAAGTTCCCTCTATCCCAACACTCTGAAGGGTTTTGATCAGGAATGGATGCTGTATTTTGTCAAATGCTTTCTCTGCATCTAATGAGAGTATCATATGGTTCTTGGTTTTTCTCTTGCTGATATGATGAATCACATTGATGGTTTTACGAGTGTTGAACCAGCCTTGTGTCCCAGGGATAAATCCTACTTGGTCATGGTGAATAATTTTCTTAATGTGTTGTTGGATCCTATTGGCTAGTATCTTGTTGAGAATTTTTGCATCCATGTTCATCAGGGATATTGGTCTGTAATTCTCCTTTTTGGTGGGGTCTTTGTCTGGTTTCGGAATTAAGGTGATGCTGGCCTCATAGAACGAATTTGGAAGTACTCCATCTCTTTCTATCTTTCCAAACAGCTTTAGTAGAATAGGTATGATTTCTTCTTTAAACGTTTGATAGAATTCCCCTGGGAAGCCATCTGGCCCTGGACTCTTGTGTCTTGGGAGGTTTTTGATGACTGCTTCAATTTCCTCCCTGGTTATTGGCCTGTTCAGGTTTTCTATTTCTTCCTGCTCCAGTTTTGGTAGTTTGTGGCTTTCCAGGAATGCGTCCATTTCTTCTAGATTGCCTAATTTATTGGCATACAGCTGTTCATAATATGTTTTTAAAATCGTTTGTATTTCCTTGGTGTTGGTAGTGATGTCCCCTTTCTCATTCATGATTTTATTAATTTGAGTCTTCTCTCTCTTCTTTTTAATAAGGTTGGCTAATGGTTTATCTATCTTATTAATTCTTTCAAAGAACCAACTCCTGGTTCTGTTGATCTGTTCCACAGTTCTTTTGGTCTCGATATCATTGAGTTCTGCTCGAATTTTAATTAACTCTCTTCTTCTGCTGGGGGTGGGGTCTATTTGTTGCTTTTTCTCTAGTTCCTTTATGTGTAAGGTGAGCTTTTGAATTTGAGATCTTTCCAGTTTTTGAATGTATGCTTGTATTGCGATGTATTTCCCCCTCAGGACTGCTTTTGCTGCATCCCAAAGATTTTGAACGGTTGTATCTTCATTTTCATTAGTTTCCATGAATCTTTTTAATTCTTCCTTAATTTCCTGGTTGACCTTTTCATCTTTTAGCAGGATGGTCCTTAACCTCCACGTGTTTGTGGTCCTTCCATATTTCTTGTTGTGATTAAGTTCTAATTTCAAGGCATTATGGTCTGAGAATATACAGGGGACTATCCCGATCTTTTGGTATCGGTTCAGACCCGATTTGTGACCCAGTATGTGGTCTATTCTGGAGAAAGTTCCATGTGCACTTGAGAAGAATGTGTATTCAGTTGAGTTTGGATGTAAAGTTCTGTAGATATCTGTGAAATCCATCTGGTCCAGTGTATCATTTAAAGCTCTCGTTTCTTTGGAGATATTGTGCTTAGAAGACCTATCCAGGGTAGAAAGAGCTAGATTGAAGTCACCAAGTATAAGTGTATTATTATCAAGGTATTTCTTGAGTTTGGTTATTAATTGGTTTAAATATTTGGCAGCTCCCACATTCGGGGCATATATATTGAGGAGTGTTAAGTCCTCTTGTTGGATAGATCCTTTGAGTATGAGATAGTGTCCCTCTTCATCTCTCACTATAGTCTTCGGGGTAAATTTTAATTTATCTGATATAAGGATGGCAACCCCTGCTTTCTTTTGAGGACCATTTGAATGGTAAATGGTTCTCCAACCTTTTATTTTCAGGTTGTAGGTGTCCTTCTGTCTAAAATGAGTCTCTTGTAGACAGCAAATAGATGGGTCCTGCTTTTTTATCCAGTCTGAAACCCTGCGCGTTTTGATGGGGTCATTAAGCCCGTTCACATTCAGAGTTACTATTGATAGATATGAGTTTAGTGTCATCATATCTATTCAGTCCTTGTTTTTGTGGATTGTTCCACTGAACTTCTTCTTAAAGGGGAATTTTAAGAGTCCCCCTTAAAATTTCTTGCAGAGCTGGTTTGGAGGTTACATATTCTTTCAGTTCCTGCCTGTCTTGGAAGCTCTTTATCTCTCCTTCCATTTTGAATGAAAGCCTTGCTGGGTAAAGTATTCTTGGTTGCATGTTCTTTTCATTTAGGACCCTGAATATATCCTGCCAGCCCTTTCTGGCCTGCCAGGTCTCTGTGGAGAGGTCTGCTGTTACCCTAATATTCCTCCCCATAAAAGTCAGGGACTTTTTTTCTCTTGCTGCTTTAAGGATCTTCTCCTTATCTTTGGAATTTGCAAGCTTCACTATTAAATGTCGAGGTGTTGAACGGTTTTTGTTGATTTTAGGGGGGGATCTCTCGATTTCCTGGATCTGAATGCCTGTTTCCCTTCCCAGATTCGGAAAGTTTTCAGCTAGGATTTGTTCAAATACATATTCTGGCCCTCTGTCCCTTTCCGCGCCCTTGGGAACCCCAATTAAACGTAGGTTTTTCTTCCTCAGGCTGTCATTTATTTCCCTTAATCTATCCTCATGGTCTTTTAATTGCCTGTCTCTTTTTTCCTCAATTTCCCTCTTTGCCATCAACTTGTCTTCTATGTCACTCACTCGTTCTTCCACCTCGTCAAGCCTCGTCGTTAGGACTTCTAGCTTGGATTGCATCTCATTTAATTGATTTTTAATTTCTGCCTGATTAGATCTAAATTCTGCAGTCATGAAGTCTCTTGAGTCCTTTATGGTTTTTTCTAGAGCCACCAGTAGCTGTAAAATAGTGCTTCTGAATTGGCTTTCTGACATTGAATTGTAATCCATATTTTGTAACTCTGTGGGAGAGTGGGCTGTTTCTGATTCTTTTTTTTGAGGGGTTTTCCTTCTAGTCATTTTGCTCAGTGCAGAGTGGCCAAAAACAAGTTGTATTGGGAAAAGGAGAAAAAGAGAGAGAAGGAAAGAAAAGAGAAAAAGAAAAAAGAGAAAGAAGAAAAAAATAGGGGAAAAAGAGAAGAAAAAGAAAGAAAAAGAAAGAAAGGAGAAAAAAGAAAAAAGGGGGGGTGGGGGAAGCAATCAGAAATCAAGAAGAAAGAGAGAAAAAAAAGCACAAAACAAAACAAAACAAAAAAACAAAAATAAAACAAAAACAAAAACAAAAAAACAAAAAACAAAAAAAACCACGGGGGAGTATCTTCCAATTCTGTGTAGTTTAAGTCCCTTGACTTCCCTTGGAACTGGTCCGTCTCGCTGGTCTTCTGGGGGAGGGGCCTGCTGTGCTGATTCTCAGGTGTTGGCACTTGGGGGAGCTGCTCTGCCCCTGCCTGGTGCAGGGCTCGGTGGGGGTTGTTGACCCCGTGAGGCCCCGGGAGGAAGCCACAGTGGCGGGGGCAGCTCTGGGACCCTGGATCCAGCCCCCGCAGTAGCTCCGGGGCTCTCCTTCTGCAGGGCCTGGGGGCTCCGGGGCGGGGCCGCTGATCTGCTCAGTTCCAGGCAGGAGCGTCCTTGCTGTCCTGGGCCCTCCTGGCCTCTGCCTGTCCCGGGGGAGGCCGGATCCTGGGCTGTGTCCCGGCGCCCTGTGCTCCGGGGCCTGCGCTGTTGGATTCGCGCTCCCGGCGGTGCAGCCCCCTCCGCGGAGCCGCCGCCCAAGCCTCTCCGAGCTGTTCCCGGAGCCGCGCAGCCCCCTCCGCGCGGAGCTTCTTCCTCTGCGCGAGCCGCCGCCGCTGAGCTGTTCCCGGAGCCGCGCAGCCCCCTCCGCGGAGCCGCTGCCCGAGCCCCTCCGAGCTGTTCCCGGAGCCGCGCAGCCCCCTCCGCGCGGAGCTTCTTCCTCCGCCCGAGCCGCCGCCGCTGAGCTGTTCCCGGAGCCGCGCAGCCCCCTCCGCGGAGCCGCCGCCCGAGCCCCTCCGAGCTGTTCCCGGAGCCGCGCAGCCCCCTCCGCGCGGAGCTTCTTCCTCCGCCCGAGCCGCCGCCGCTGAGCTGTTCCCGGAGCCCCGCAGCCCCGCAGCCCCGCAGCCCCCTCCGCGGAGCCGCCGCCCGAGCCCCTCCGAGCTGCTCCGGGCCCCGCCGAGCGCTGCAGCCCTTAGGGAGCTCGGCGCACTCCCCGGGGCGCAGTTCCTCTGTTACTGTCCCAGGGAGCCCGAGGGCGTCCCCGCCTTTCTGGGGATCCTGCTCCAATTCCCGGGGAGCCCCTTTCCGCGGGGAAGGTTGGTGCAGCTCCTGCTCCTCCGGGCCGGGGCTCTCCTGTCCTGGGGACACTCGCCCCGGCCTCAGCCCGGCTCCTCGCGGGGCCCCTCCCCCTTGGAGGCCTTTTGTTCCTTTATTTCTTTTTCCCCGTCTTCCTACCTTGATAGAAGCGCGAACTCTTCTCACTGTAGCGTTCCAGCTGGTCTCTCTTTAAATCTCAGGCCGAATTCGTAGGTTTTCAGGATGATTGGATGGTTTTCTAGGTAATTTGCTGAGGACAGGTGACTTGGAGACCCTACTCCTCCGCCATCTTGCCCACCTCCCCCTTATCCATAGTTTTTAATAACATCAGGGCATTATAAATGGCAATGAGTTTTTCCTCTCAGAAAGCAGTCAAACAAATTACTCTGTTGCCCCAAAGCAGAAAATATAAGTACATATCATAAAGAAAAAAAGCCATTAACTTCATTGGATATTATGAGCATTCTGCCACAATCTTAAAAGTCATTCATTTTTACTGAAACCATCAGACAAAAACAGCACAGTGGTATCCAGAATTGTCAACAATCTTAAAAGTAGTAAAAAAAATGACTGAGTTCTGAAAGATGTATATACATGCATCTTTTCTGACAACAATGCTATGAAACTGGAAACTAAACACAAGAAAAAATATGGAAAGACCATAAGTACATGGAAGTTAAATAACATGCTAGTGAACGATGAATGGGTAAACTGAGAAATCAAAGACGAAATCCAAAAATATATGGAGATAAATGAAAATGAAAACACAACAATCCAAAACTTTTAGAATGCAACAAAAGGGCTTCTAAGAGGGAAGTTTATAGCAATACAGGCCTACCTCGAGAAGCAAGAAAAATCTCAAATAAGCAACTAACTTTACATCTAAAGGAGTGAGAAAGAACAAATGAAACCTAAAACCAGCAAAAGGGAGGAAATAATAAAGGTTAGAGTAGAAATAATTGACATAGAAAGTAAAAAAGAAACAAACAAAACAGATCAAAGAAAATAGGAACTGGTTCCTTGAGAAGATCAACAAAATTGACAACCATTTATTTAGGCAGACTCATCAAAAATATATATAGAGAGAGGATTCAAATAAGGAAATCAGGAGTGAAAAGAGAAATAAAACTCAACATCACAGAAATACAAACGCTTGTAAGAATGTGATGAAAAATTATACGCCAACAAATCAGACAACCTAGAAGAAATGAATAAATTCTTAAAAACATATAACCTCCCAAAACTGAATCATGAAGAAATGAAAAACTTTAACAGACCAATTATCAGTGATGAAATTGAATCAGTAATCAAAAAACTCCCAAAAAACAAAATTCCAGGACCACACAGCTTCACAGATGAATTCTATCAAACATTTAGAGACGAATTAATACCTATTCTTCTCAAACTATTCCAAAAATAGAAGAGGAAGGAAAACATCCAAATTCATTCTATGAGGACAGCGTCACCCTGATACCAAAACCATATAAAGACACTACAAAAAAGAGAACAACAGACCAATGTCTCTGATGAACATAGAGGCCAAATCCTCAAAAAAATTATTAAAATGTAAATGTATTAAAAGTACATTTTAAAAATCATTCAAGGGACCACTGGGTGGCTCAGTGGTTGAGCATCTGCCTTGGGCTCAGGGCGTGATCCTGGAGTCCCGGATGGAGTCCCACATCAGGCTCCCTGCATGGAGCCTGCTTCTCCCTCTGTGCCTGTGTCTCTGCCTCTCTCTCTCTCTCTCTCTCTCTCTCTCAAATAAATAAATAAAATCTTTAAAAAAATAAAAATAAATAAAAAATCATTCAACATGATGAAGTGGAATTTATTCCCATGATGCAAGTGTGTTTCCACATTCACAAGTCAATCAATGTAACATAGAGAAGCTAAGATGGCACAGTAGTAGGAGGACCCTAGGCTTTCCTCATACCTTGAGTACAGCTAGATAAATATCAAATAATTCTGAATATCCAAGAAATCAGTCTGAGGACTAATAGATCAAATTGTACAACTAGAGGGAGGGAGGGTGGGGCAAGATGGTAGAGGAGTAGGGTCGACAAGTCACCTGTCCCCACCAACTTACCTAGATAACTTTCAAATCATCCTGAAAACATATGAATTCGACCTGAGATTTAAAGAGAGAACAGCTGGAACGTGACAGAGAGAAGGGTTTTCGCTTCTAACAAGGTAGGAAAGTGGGGGGCAGGGGGGATCAAGTGGGGGAGGGGCCCCTGCGAGGAGCCAGGCTAAGGCCAGGGGCAGTGAAAGCCTTCCGGGACAGGAAAGCCCAGCCCCAGAGAAGCAAGAACTTTAAAAATCCGCACCGGATTCTTCCTGGACTGAAAGGAGCTTAGCAGGGAACTCAGGCAGGATTGCAAGAGGGGCAGTGGAACCTCCAGTTTCCTGGAGTCACTAATAGAGGAAGTGCACCCCAGGGGAGAGCACCCCACACAACCCGGCCCAATCTTGGTAAAGGGCTGGAGTGCATACCCGGTGGGGCCTCAGGAGAAACTCAGGCAGTGGCTCCAGATGGAGGGGACTGCGCCCTGATGCCTTCAGGAGCTGCAGCCACGGGAACGCAATTCCAGCAGCGCAGGCCCCGGATCCCAGGGCGCCAAGGGACATAGCCCACAATCCTTCCACTCCTCACGGGACAGGGGGAGACGGACGGCACAGGACAGCGAGGACTCTCCTGCCCAAGCTGTGAAGATCAGCACCCTCCACCCCCCTGAAGCATCTAGGCCAGTGCGGAATGGGAGACTGTGGTAGTTACTGCGGGAGCTGAATCCAGAGCTGGGGAACTGGCCGCTGCCAGTGTTGTTGTTCCTCCTTGTGTCACCCTGTGCCTGGGACGGAGCGGGGCTGCCAGGGAACAGGGGGCTCACAGGATAAACAGCTCCCACTGAGCCATGCACCTGGCAGCGGGCGGGGCAGCTCACCCAGGTGCACACACCTGAGAATCAGCACAGCAGGCCCCTCCCCCAGAAGACCAGCTGGAAGAACAGGGGAAGAGCAAGCTCTTGACCAAGCAGTTTTGGAAAGCTCCAGGGGGAGTCGAGGGATTTACAACCAGAGGATACCCTTCCTTTTTTTTCCTTCCTTTTTCGAGTGCAACTCATTTTTTATCAGACTGTAAATTTCCATTTTTTGTCTCTTTTCCTACCTTAACCATAATATTTTACCACCTCGTCATTTTTAAGATTCTTCCTCGTTGACTTACATACTTCTACAATTACAGGTCCTAGATATATTTTCCATTTCTAGATTCCCTTCAACATACTCAACTTAACTTTGGGAGATAAACAAGGTATGTTTGTTTGGTTTCGTTTTGTGTTTCTTGTTTTCTCTGCCTCATTTTATTTGACAATGGTGGAAGTTAATACCTTCTAAAACATGACCAGCATGCACTGAGAACCAAGTGGTATACCGTGCTGGTTCATTCTGTGAGATTCCTCATTCCCATTCTGCCCCTCTCTTTATCACATTTAGGTTTTGGTGGTCAATGTTGGGGCTTTCTACAAGTATTTCTGGTTTATATAAATTTGGAACTGAGTTTCTTCTAACATACAGAACTTAATATACTCAGAGCCAAGAGGATCACCCTCTAGAACCCCTCAGGTAGACTACATTCTCCCTCCACTACAACTTCGTCACCACAACCATCTCCAGTCCCTGCCCTTTTTTTTTTCTTCTCCTTTTTTTTTCTTTTTTCTTTTCTTTCTCTTTGGTATTCTTGACTTCTTTTTTTTTTCAACTACTTGGTTTTAAAATTTGTTTTCACTTTAGTGGTCCTTTTGTTTTATTTTGTTTTGAACTTTGTTTTCAATTTCTGGTCTCTGAACTTGACACAATCACCTAAGGTGAAATTTACTTAGCTTTTGGTTGATATTCTTGATGCAGCCCGCTCATACACCCACTGTGCACTGAACAAAATGCCTAGAAAGATGAACTCACGACAAAAGAAAGAATCAGAAACAGTACTCACTGCCACAGAGTTACAGAATATGGATTACAATGCAATATCAGAAAGCCAATTCAGAAGCACAATTATAAAGCAACTGGTGGTTCTGGAAAAAAGCATAAAGGATTCAATCCTCATGACTGCAGAATTTAGATCTAATCAGGCCAAAATAAAAAATCAATTAAATGAGATGCAATACACACTGGAGGTCCTAATGACAAGGGTTAATGAGGTAGAAAAAAGAGTAAGTGATGTAGAAGACAAGTGGATGGCAAGGAAGGAAGCTGAGGAAAAAAGAGAAAAACAATTAAAAGACCAGGAGGAAAGGTTAAGGGAAATAAATGACAGCCTCAGAAGGAAAATCTACGTATAATTGGAGCCCCAGAGGGCGCTGAGAGGGACTGATGGCCAGAAAGCATATTTGAACAAGTCATAGCTAAGAACTTCCGGAACTTGGGGAGGGAAACAGGCATTCAGATCAGGAGATAGAGAGCCCCACACACACACACAGAATCAATAAAAGCCATTCAACACCTCGACATTTAATACTGAAACTTAAAAATTCTGAGGAGAAAGAGAAAATCCTTAAAGCAGTCAGGAACAGGAGATCCCTAACTTATATGGGGAGCAATACTAGATTAACAGCAGACCTCTTCACAGAGAACTTGCAGGCCAGAAAGGGCTGACAGGATATATTCAGGGTCCTAAATGAGAAGAACATGCAGCCAAGAATACTTTATACAGCAAGATTCTCATACAAAATAGAAGAGATAAAGAACTTCCAAAATAAGCAAAAACTGAAAGAATATGTGACCACCAAACCATCTCTGCAAGAAATATTAAGGGGGACTCTATAAAAGAAAGAGGATGCCCAAAGAAATAACCCACAAACCAGGGACTGAATAGGTATTATGATGACATGAAATTCATATCTTTCAAAAGTAACTCTGAACATGAATGGATTTAATGATCCCATCAAAAGGCACAGGGTTTCAGACTGGATAAAAAAGCAAGACCCATCTATTTACTGTCTACAGGAGACTCATTTTAGACCTAAGGACACCTCCAGCCTGAAAATACCATGCAAAGGGTTCTCAAAAGAATGCTGGGGGTAGCAATTCTCATATCAGATAAATTAAAGTTTATCCCAAAGTCTGTAGTAAGAGATGAAGACGGACAGTATATCATACTGAAAGAATCTATTCAACAAGAGGACCTAACAATCATGAACATTTATGCCCCGAATGTGGGAGCTGCCAAGTATATCAATCAATTAATAACCAAAGTAAAGACATACTTAGATAATAATATAAGAATACTGGGAGACATCAACAGGGCACTTTCTGCAAATGACAGATATTCTAAGCACAACATTTCCAAAGAAATAAGAGCTTTAAACGAGACACTGGACCCAATGGATTTCACAGATATTTACAGAACTTTATATCCAAATGTAATTGAATACACATTCTCCTCAAGTGCACATGGAACTTTCTACAGAATAGACCACATACTGGGTCACAAATCAGGTCTTAACTGATACCAAAAGAATGGGATGGTCCTCTGCATATTTTCAGACCATAATGCTTTGAAACTTGAACTCAATCGCAAGAAGAAATTTAGAAGAAACTCAAACACGTGGAGGTTAAAGAGCATCCTGCTATAAGATGAAAGGGTCAACCAGGAAATTAGAGAAGAATTAAAAAGATTCATTGAAGCAAATGAAAATGAAGATACAACCGTTCAAAATCTTAGGGATACAGCAAAAGCAATCCTAAGAGGGAAATACATCGGAAAACAAGCATCCTTCAAAAAATTGGAAGAAACTCAAATACATAGGCTAACCTTGCACCTAAAGGAACTGGAGAAAGAACAGCAAATAAAATATATTCCAAGCAGAAGAGTTAATAAAGATCCAAGCACAACTCAATGAAATAGAGACCAGAAGAACTGTAGAACACATCAACAAAACCAGGAGTTGGTTCTTTGAAAGAATTATTAAGATATATAAACCATTAGCCAGCCTTATTAAAAAGAAAAGAGAGAAGACTCAAATTAATAAAATCACGAATGAAAAAGGAGACATCACAGCCAATACCAAGGAAATACAAGCGATTTTAAAAACATATTATTAGGAGCTATAAATTAGGCAATCTAGAAGAAATGGACGCATTTCTGGAAAACCACAACTTACCAAAACTGGAACAGGAAGAAATAGAAAACCTGAATAGGCCAATAACCAGGGAGGAAATTGAAGCAGTCATCAAAAACCTCCCAAGACACAAAAGTCCAGGGCCAGATGGATTCCCAGGGGAATCTATCAAACGTTTAAAGAAGAAACAATACCGGGGATCCCTGGGTGGCTCAGCAGTTTGGCGCCTGCCTTTAGCCCAGGGCACAATCCTGGAGTCCCGGGATCGAGTCCCGCATCGGGCTCCCGGCATGGAGCCTGCTTCTCCCTCCTCCTGTGTCTCTGCCTCTCTCTCTCTCCCTATGTCTATCATAAATAAATAAATCTTTTTTAAAAAAATAAAAAAAGAAACAAAACCTATTCTACTAAAGCTATTCTGAAAGATAGAAAGGGGTGGAATGTCCAAAATAGCCAAACTGTGGAAGGAGCCTCAGTGTCCATCAAAAGATGAATGGATAAAGAAGATTTGGTATATGTATACAATGGAATATTACTCAGCCATTAGAAATGACAAATGCCCACCATTTGCTTCAACTTGGATCGAACTGGTGAGTATTATGCTGAGTGAAGCAAGTCAATCAGAGAGGGACAAACATCATATGGTCTCATTCATTTGGGGAATATAAAAAATAGTGAAAGGGAATAAAGGGTAAAGGAGAAAAAATGAGTGGGATATATCAGAAAGGGAGACAGACCATGAGAGACTCCTAACTCTGGGAAACGAAGAAGGGGTGGTAGAAAGGGAGGTGGGTGGGGGTGGGGGTGACAGGGTGATGGGCCCTGAGGGGGGCAGTTGACAAAATGAGCACTGGTTGTTATGCTATATGTTGGCAAATTGAACTCCAATAATAAAAAATTTAAAAAAGGGATGGAGTACTTCCAAACTTGTTCCATGAGGCCAGCATCACCTTAATTCCAGAACCAGACCAAGACCCCACCAAAAAGGAGAATTATAGACCAATATGCCTGATGAACACAGATGCAAAAATTCTCAACAAGATACTAGCCAATAGGATCCAACAATACATTAAGAAGATTATTCACCATGACCAAGTGGGATTTATCCCTGAGATGCAAGGCTGGTTCAACACTCATAAAGCAATCAATGTGATAGATCATATCGACAAAAGAGAAGACAAGAACCATATGATCTTCTCAATAGATGCAGAGAAAGCATTTGACAAAATACAGCATCCATTCCTGACCAAAACTCTTCAGAGTGTGGGGATAGAGGGAACATTCTTCAGCATCTTAAAAGCCAGCTAGGAACATACTACAGCAAATATCATTCTCAATGGGGAAACACTGGAAGCCTTTCCCCTAAGATCAGGAACAAGACAGGGATATTCACTCTCACCACTGCTTTTCAACATAGTACTAGAAGGCCTAGCCTCAGCAATCAGACAACAAAAAGAAATAAAAGGCATTCAGAACTTACTCAACTCAATAGTAAAGAAAGAAAGAATCCAATCATGAAATGGGCAAGAGACATGAACAGAAATTTCACAGAGGAAGACATACATATGCCTGAGAAATCAGTACCAGCAGAGTGCAGTGTAGTGGGACTTGGTGTAAGAAACAGCCTATGTTGGTGCTGTGCTGTTTCTTTAAGTTAGTTTATGCTGAGGGGTTGAGGAGGAAAATGGCACCAGGAGAGGGGAGTTTGTGCTTGGTGCTGCCAGGGAAACCCTCCCGGAAGAGCAAATAATTTCCCCTCATGCACTGTATGTGTTTTTCAGATGGCTGTTTTCCCAGTGTCTGTGTCTGGATTGCTTGCCTGCATGAAACAGCACAGCACACTTTGGGTTCTATCTCAGGCAGGTCAGCTGAGTTTTAAAACTCAAAACTTAAGGGAATTTGTGTGGCAGGAAGTTTTAAAACTCAAAACTTAAGGGAATTTGTGTGGCAGGGACCTACACTCATCCTCTGGGGGAGGGACTTGCCCTGCTGGAATTGATGCAGGCTTAATCCAGAAGACTGGTCCTACCACAGTGCAGGAATGTGAGGTTTGGAGCAAAGTACACTAAAGAGCCAGTGTCCAGGTTAGGCTCCTTCAGCAGGTATCTCTGGGCCTATGCTGGGGGGTGTAGAAGGGAAATCACACCTGTCAGCATCTTTGCCTCCAGAGAGGGAAGGCAATGCACTGCAAGATGCACTGCAAGAAGTTTGACTTCTTCTTTGCCCATTTGAATGCCTTTAATGTCTTTTTGTTGTCTGATTGCTGAGGCGAGGACTTCCAGTACTGTGTTGAATAGCAGTGGTGAGAGTGCACATCCCTGTCTTGTTCCTGATCTTAGGGGAAAGGCTCCCCCTGCTTCCCCATTGAGAATGATATTTGCTGTGGGTTTTTAGTAGATGGCTTTTAAGATGTTGTGGAATGTTCCCTCTATCCCCACACTCTGAAGAGTTTTGGTCAGGAATGGATGCTGTATTGTGTCAAATGCTTCCTCTGCATCTATTAAGAGGATCATATGGTTCTTGGTTTTTCTCTTGTTGATATGATGAATCACATTGATTGTTTTATGAGTGTTGAACCAGCCTTGTGTCCCAGGAATAAATCCTACTTGGTCATGGTGAATAATTTTCTTAATGTATTGTTGGATCCTATTGGCTAGTATCTTGTTGAGAATTTTTGCATCCATGTTCATCAGGGATATTGGTCTATAATTCTCCTTTTTGGTGGGGTCTTTGTCTAGTTTTGGAATTAAGGTGATGCTGGCCTCATAGAACGAAATAACTATACTTTTAAACAAGTTAAAAGCCAAAGAGTACTCCATCTCTTTCTATCTTTCCAAACAGCTTTAGTAGAATAGGTATGGTTTCTTAGTTAATCGTTTGATAGAATTCCCCTGGGAAGTCATCTGGCCCTGGACTCTTGTGTCTTGGGAGGTTTTTGATGACTGCTTCAATTTCCTCCCTGGTTATTGGCCTATTCAGGTTTTCTATTTCTTCCTGATCCAGTTTTGGTAATTTGTGGCTTTCCAGGAATGCATCCATTTCTTCTTGATTGCCTAATTTATTGGCGTATAGCTGTTCATAATATGTTTTTAAAATCGTTTGTATTTCCTTGGTGTTGGTAGTGATCTCTCCTTTCTCATTCATGATTTTATTAATTTCAGTCTTCTCTCTCTTCTTTTTAATAAGGCTGGCTAATGGTTTATCTATGTTATCAATTCTTTCAAAGAACCAACTCCTGGTTTTGTTGATCTGTTCCACAGTCTTCTGGTCTCGAATTCGTTGAGTTCTGCTTGAATCTTTATTAATTCTCTTCTTCTGCTGGGTGTAGGATCTATTTCCTGTTTTTTCTCTAGCTCCTTTAGGTGTAGGGTGAGCTTTTGTATTTGAGTTCTTCCCAGTTTTTGTTTTGATGCTTGTATTGCCATGTATTTCCCCCTTAGGACTGCTTTTGCTGTATCCCAAAGATTTTGAACAGTTGTATCTTCATTCTCATTAGTTTCCATGAATCTTTTAAATTCTTCCTTAATTTCCTGGTTGACCCTTTCATCTTTTAGCAGGATGGTCCTTAACCTCCATGTGTTTGAAGTCCTTCCAAACTTTTTGTTGTGATTTAATTCTAATTCCAAGGCATTATGGTCTGAGAATACACAGGGGAAATTACAACCAACACTACAAAAGTACAAATAAGAGTATATTATGAAAAACCATATTTCAACAAATTGGGCCATCTGAAAGAAATATATAAACTCTTAGAAACACATAAACTACCAAAATGAAACAAGAATAAATAAAAAACTTGAACAGATTAATATTCAGCAAAGAAATTGAATCACTAATCAAAAATCTCCCACCAAACAGAAGTCCAGGACCAATTGACTTCACAGGTGGATTCTATCAAAAATTTAAAGAGTTAAGACTTACTTTTCTCAAACTGTTCCAAAAACATAGATATGGAAGGAAAATTTCAATCTCATTCCATAAGGCAGCATTACTCTAATTCCAAAACCAGACAGAAACTCCAATAAAAAAGAAAACTACAGGCCAATATCCCTGATATTGCAAAATTCAGATGCAAAAATTCTCAAAAAATACTAGCATATAGAGTCCAAAAGCACATTAAAAGTATCATCCATCTAAAGAAGATGTGGTTTATGTATACAATGGAATATTACTCAGCCGTTAGAAACGACAAATACCCACCATTTGCTTCAACGTGGATGGAACTGGAGGGTATTATGCTGAGTGAAATAAGTCATTCGGAGAAGGACAAACATTATACGGTCTCATTCATTTGGGGAATATAAAAAATAGTGAAAGGGAATAAAGGGGAAAGGAGAAAAAATAATTGGGAAATATCAGAAAGGGAGACAGACCATGAGAGACTCCTAACTCTGGGAAACGAACTGGGGGTGGGGTGGAAGGGGAGGTGGGCAGGGCGTGGGGGTGACTGAGTGACAGGCACTTGTGGAGGCCAAGAAAATTAAGGCCATTCCACTTTAAGTTCAGCGTTAGCACAAGTACAGCCATCCCAGGCCCCTGTGAATAAGAGCTGAAATTTACATTACTTCCGTTATAGGAAGAAAACACCTTACAGTGTAATGTCCTAGAAAGCCTCATATTAGAATAAGAATAGAGCCCAAGCCAAGGGCGGGAAGCCCCTATTAGAATGAGAACTGAGTTGAAGCCAGTGGCAGGAAGCCCCATATTAAAATGAGAACAGAGCTCAACGCCCTTGAAAGCCCCATATCAGGATGTAAACAGAACTTGAGAAATTCCTCCACCCGCTCTGGAGGTCCCCTAGACCAGCCCTTAAAACTAAGCTGGAACCCACCTGGGGTCCAAGTCCCTGCTCCGCTGTGTCGGGTATACTTGGACCCAAGCTTGAGCTTGTGAACAAACCCTCCTGTCTTTGCATCGGTGTTGGCTCCTTGGTGGTTTCTCGGATTCTTGGGCACAACACACTGAGGGGGGCACTTGATGGGATGAGCACTGGGTGTTATTTTATATGTTGGCAAATTGAACATCAATAAAAAATAAATATGTATATATATTTATATATTTATATATATATATAAAAAAGTATTATCCATCACAGTCAAGTGGGATTTATTCCTGGTTGCAAGGTGGTTCAATATTTGCAAATGAATCAACATGATACACAACATTAATAAAAGAAAGAATAAGAACCATATGATCATTTCAATAGAATCAGAAAAAGTATTTGACAAAGTACAGCACCCATTCCTGATAAAAACCCTTAACAAAGTAGGGATAGAGAAAACATACCTCAACATCATAAGGGCCATATATAAAAAACCCACAGCTAATATCATCTTCAATGGACAAAAACAGAGCTTTTCCTCTACAGTCAGGAGCAAGGCAAGAATGTCCACTCTCACCACCTTCCTAGCCTCAGCAATCAGATAATAAAAAGAAACAAAAGGCATCCAGATCAGCAAGGAAGAAGTCAAACTTTCACTGTTTGCAGATGGTATGACACTCTATGTAAAAAACCTGAAAGACTACACCAAAAAATTGCTAAAACTTATACACAAATTTGGTAAAGTCACAGGATACAAAAATTGATGTACAGAAATCAGTTGCATTTCTATACACCAATAATGAAGTAGCAGAAAGAGAAATTGAGGAATTAATCCCATTTACAATTGCACCAAAAACCATAAGATACCTAGGAATAAACCCAACCAAAGATGCAAAATATCTGTACTCTGAAAACTATTAAAAAAAAAACTCGTTTTTAAAAAATTTTTTTATTTGAGAGAAAGAGCGAGAGCGAGAGAGCACGAGAATGGGGGAGTGTCAGATGGAGAAGCAGACTCCTTGCTGAGTAGGGAGCCCTATGCAGGATCGATTCCGGGACTCTAGGGTCATGACCTGAGCCAAAGGCAGACGCGTAACTGACTGAGCCACCCAGGCACCCCTATAAAACACTTATGAAAGAAAATGAAAATGACACAGAAATGGAAAACCATTTCATGCTCATGGATTGGAGTAACAAATACTGTAAAAATGACTATACTGCCCAAAGCAATCTATACATTTAATGCAATCCTTATCAAAATGCCACCAGCACTTGTCACAGTGCTAGAACAAATAATCCTAAAACTTGTTTGGAACCGCAAAAGACTTCCAACAGCCAAAGCAATCTTGTAAAAGAAAATCAAAGGCATCACATTTCCAGACTTCAAGTTATACTACAAAGCTGTAGTGATCAAGATAATATTGTACTGGCACAAAAAGAAACACATAGACCAATGCAACAGAATAGAAAACCCAGAAATGGACCCACAACTATATAGTCAACTAATCTTTGACAAAGTAGGAAAGCATACTTGATGGAAAAAAGACAGTCTCTTGAACAATGCGTTGGGAAAACTGGACAGCAACATGCAAAAGAATGAAACTGGACCACTTTCTTACACCATGCACAAAAATGAATTCAAAATGGATGAAAGACCTAAATGTAAGACCTGAAACCATCAAAATCCTAGAGAACATAGGCAGTAACTTCTTTGACATTGGCCGTAGCAGCTTCTTACTACATGTCTCCTGAGGCAAGGAAAACAAAAGCAAACATGAACTATTGGGACTACATTAAAATAAACAGCTTCTGCGTGGCAAAAGAAACAATCAGCAAAAACACAAGGCAACTTCTGAAATGGAGGAAGATAGTTGCAAATGACATATCTGATAAAGGGTTAGTATCCAAAATATACAAAGAACAACTGAACACCCAATAAACAAATAATCCAGTTTTAAAATGGGCAGCATACAGGGGTGCCTGGCTGCCTCAGTTGGAAGAGGGTGTGACTCTCAGTCTTGGGATTTTGAGCTCAAGCCCTATGTTGGATGTAAAAATTGATTAATTAAAAAATAAAATATTTTAAAATATGGGCAGAAGACATGAACAGACAATTCTTCAAAGAAGATAAACAGATTACTAAGAGACACGTGAAAAGATGCTCAACATCACTCATCATCAGGGAAGTGCGAATCAAAACTACAATGAGATATGACCTCATGCTTGTCAGAATGGCTAAAGTAAAAAACACAACAAAGAACAAGTGTTGGCAAGGATGTGAAGGAAAAGGAACCCCTGTGCACTGTTGGTAGGTATATGTGCTGCAAAAGCGAGCACAAGCACTTTTGGTAGGAATGGAAACTCACGCAGGCACTGTGGAAGACAGTGTGGAGGTTCCTCAAGAAATTAAAAATAGAACTACCATATCATCTAGTAATCACACTACAGGGTATTTACCCAAAGGATACAAAAACACTAATTTGAAAGGATATATGTACCACTATGTTTATTGCAGCATTATTTACAATAGTCAAAGTATAAAAGCAGTCCATGTGCTCATCGATAAAGGAGTAAAGAAGTGGCATGTATATACAATTAAATGTTATTCAGCCCTAAAAGAATGAAATCTTGCCGCATGCATGGAGATGGATTGATCTAGAGAGTGTAATGCTAAGTGAAATAAGTCAGTCGGGGAAAGACAAATGCTCTATGATTTTATTCATATGTGGAGTTTAAGAAACAAAGCAAATGAGCAAAAGAAAAAAATGTGAGAGACAAACCAAGAAACACTCTTACTTGTGGAGAACAGATGGTTACCAGTGGGGAAGTGGGTGGGAGAATGGGTGAAATAGGTGATGGGAATTAAGGAGTGCACTTGTCATGATGAGCACAATGTTGTTGTATGGAAATGTTGAATCACTGTATTGTACACCTGAAACTAATATAAAACTTCAGGGACACCTGGGTGGCTCAGCGGTTGAACGTCTGCCTTTGGCTCTGGATCCTGGGACTCCAAGATCAAGTCCCACATGGGGCTTCCTGCATGAAGCCTGCTTCTCCCTCTGCCTGTGTCTCTGCCTCTCTCTTTCTGTGTCTCTCATGAATAAATAAATAAAATTTCAAGGAAAGAAAAAACTTCATTGTTAACTACACTGCAGTTAAAATAAAATTTAAGGAAAAGATTATTACTAAGAGCTCTTTAATACTCTTTTACTACAAGTGAAGGATTGCCCCAGGAAAGACCAGTGTTAAGATCATAAAGAAAAGAGCATTGGGGAACCTGGGTGGCTAGTGGTTGAGCATATGCCTTTGGCTCAGGCCATGATCCTGGGGTCCTGGCATAGAGTCCCACATTAGGCTTCCAGGAGGGAGCCTGCCACCCCCCCCCATGTCTCTGCTTTTCTCTGTGTGTCTCTCATGAATAAAAAAATAAAATCTTAAAAAAAAAGAATAGAGCATTGAGCATAATGAATTTTCTGCATTGGTCTAACACATCCAAAGATGATGGTGACTGCCTAGAGCCAGTGATTTCTGGAGACTAAGGACTTTAGGTTAAGAGCATTGAGGTTTAAAAGAAAGGTACTTTTAGGGAAATAGAGTCCTAGTTTTATTCCTAGGGGTCAGCTGGAGGAGGAGTGTAGAAAGTGGAGTTTTTTGTGATGTACTGGTTAGGGTCTGCCTCAAAGTTACATGAATCTGTAGAGAGAAGGGGCTCAAGACTAGGGATTCATGCCATCATGCTAGATAGAGGTGATGACTATAAATTGAACTATATGAAATTACAATAAATTTAATTATTTTTAAAAGAAAAAATACTAAAAGCTTATTGCTTCTTAATTATTTTATTGCATTTTACTATTGTCTATATTCTTGAAATTATCTTTGTGTTTTGTATCTGTCTTGTGAAAATGTTATATAATGGTATACAACTGCACATCTCTTTTCTTTTTTTAATCGAAGTATAGTTAACATACAGTGTTATATTAGTTTCAGGTATACAGTATAGCGATTCAGCAGTTCTATACATTTCTCAGTGCTCAGCAAGATAAGTACTCTTGGTCCCCTTTATCTATTTCACCCTTCCCCCCACATGCTTCCCCTTTAACAACCACCAGTTTGTTGTCTCTTTTTAAGAATCTATTTTTGTTTGTCTCTTTTTTTCTTTGTTTCTTCATTTGTTTGTTTCTTAATTTCCACATGTGAGTGAAATTATGTTGTCTGTATGTCTCTTCTTATGTATGTATTCAATGACTTCACACTGGTAACTTCAAATAGGCCATGGTGTGGGTATTTACACCGCACTGTGAAGATCAGGAAATCAAGGTTCCATTTTTCATTATCTTGATTGTCTAGAATTAAGAAAGTGAAGTAAAACATATTAATAGGGATCCCTGGGTGGCGCAGCGGTTTGGCGCCTGCCTTTGGCCCAGGGCGCGATCCTGGAGACCCGGGATCGAATCCCACGTCGGGCTCCCGGTGCATGGAGCCTGCTTCTCCCTCTGCCTGTGTCTCTGCCTCTCTCTCTTTCTCTCTGTATGACTATCATAAATAAATAAATAAAATTAAAAAAAAACATATTAATAGTGCAAACTATACTGAAATGTATTTTGTGTCTGTGGCCATTACAGTGTGAATAGAATAGGACACAAAATTGAAGAACTAGTCTTTTAGTATTTGATAGCTATTGTCCAACTCAGCAAAGAGGATCCTGAAGTCATTGATGAATTACTTAAATTCTGGTATAGGTTTTCACCTATATCTGAGTTTTGTCTTGCTTATTAACTTAAACAAGTTAAAAGCCAAAATTCATGCCAGAATTGTACTTAGAAAAATATGTTAAATATTTGTTAGTATATAGAAGGTTAATACCTCAACTCCCCACCCCCCCCACACACACACCAAATGACGTGGCCTCTCAGTGCTGACTAGTGGTTCCAGAGCAGTGCAGGTGACATCTAAAGAGATGGCTAGATAAAATGGGTCATAAAACCTTGAAGCAAGGTACAAGAGTAGAGGACAAATAGAGGAGAGAGGTGGAGGTGATGAAGGGGGATGGTTAGGCATTTCTTTGAGTACATTGTGTGAAAATATATATTGATGTTTACTTTGTATTTGTTTACAAACTTCAATGCATATTTTATGCAAGTCCAAGAATATACATGTACGCACAGATATTAAAGCATATAAATATGATAGACAATGGGTTTTATTTATTCATGTTTAAACAGGTTAATGCATGAACATAATAGCATGTACAGTGAATGTTCAAGAATTCTCAAAAACACTAGTTAGTTCATCAGAGAAATGCAAATGAAAACCACAATGAGATTAACTTTTATCTGTCAGAATGGCTAAAAGCAAAAAGGCAAGAAATAACAAGTGTTTGTGAGAATGTGGAGAAAAAAGGTACTCTCAGACACTGTTGGTGAAAATGTAAAGTGGTAAAGCCACTGTGGATAACAATATAGAGGTTCTTCAAAAAATTAAAAATAGAAATACCATATAATCCAATAATTCCACTAGTGACTATTAGAAAACAAAATAAACACTAATTCAAAGAGAGATATGCACCACCATGTTTATTTCAACACTATTTACAATAGCCTAGATATGTAAGCAACCTAAGTGTCTATCAAGAGATAAATGGGTAAGGGAGATGTACTATACATATATAATGGAATATTATGCTGCCATAAAAAGAATGAGGTTGTGTCATTTGTAACAACATGGATGGACCTAGAAGGTATTATGCTAAGTGAAATAAGTCAGACTAGAATAACAAATACCATATGATTTCACTTACATAATGAATCTAAAAAAAAGAATAAATGAATAAACAAAAAACAGAATCAGACCTATAAATCCAGGGGACAAACTGATGATTGCTAGAGGAGAGGGAGGGGGAATATGCAAAATGAGTGAAGTGGAATGGGAGATACAGGTTTCCAGTTATGGAATGAATAAATCACAGAAATAAAAGGCACAACATAAGGAATATAGTCACTGATATTGTAATAGTGTTGTGGCGAGCATAGCATAATATACAAATTTGTCAAATCACTATGTTACACGTATACCTGAAACTAATATGATATTATGTGTCAACTATACTCAAATTAAAGTTTTTTTAAAAAGAAAGTGTGTAACAAAGAAACTTTTGGAGGTAATCACTACATCTATTACCTTGATTGTGGTCAAGGTTTTATGGATGTATGCATATATCCAAACTCATCAAATTGTATACATTAAATATGTGCAGGTTTTGCCTATCAATTATATCTTAATAAAGCTTTTTTTAAAGAAGAATTTTTATTTTAAAATTTATTTTAGAGAGAGAGAGAGACAGAGAGTGAGCAGAGGGAGAAAGAGAATCCTCAAGCAGACTCTCTGCTGAGCACGTAGCCCTGATGCAGGGCTCCATCCCAGAACCCTGAGATCATGATCTAAACTGAAGTTAAGAGTTGGCTTCTTAACTAACTGAGCCACCCAGGTGCCCAAAAACTATTTTTTTAAGTATATGGAGATGTTTATACTTGGCTGTTTTGTGGCAGTTTTTTTCTTTGCAACTTTATACTTTTCTGTTTTTCCTTACATTGTATTTTTGTTGTTTTTGAAATAAGAAATAGCCTTTATCCATGTAAGAACAAAAAGAAAAGCAAAACATTGGTTAGTTGTTTCCCCACTCCTTTTTATTCAAATGATGCATATATTTTTTCTGAAATTTTTTACTATTAGCAAGAAATAGCTATGTTTTAATTTATATACTTTCTAAATAAGCCTGAATTTTATCAAAATACAATGATAGCTCTTTTTCAGTGCCTGGCACATAGTGGGTGCTCTTAGTTTATACATGCATAGATATTTATTGAATATTGATGTGTCAGATACTGTACTAAGCACTTGGGATTCATAAAGAATTGGATAGGGTCCTTACCGTCAAAATGCTTACAGAAAACAACAAGCAAATACAATTTGTGAACTGATAATGAGGCCAGAATAGAAATCTGTTCCTCATGTGCATCACATGAGGGAATAAAGGGGAAAGGAGAGAAAACGAGTGGGAAATTTCATAGAGGATGACAGAACATGAGAGACTCCTAACTCTGGGAAATTAACAAAGAGTAGTGGAAAGGGAGGTGGGCAGGGGGTCGGGGTGACTGGGTGATGGGCACTGAGGGGGACACTTGACGGAATGAGCACTGGGTGTTATGCTATATGTTGGCAAATTGAAATCCAATTTAAAAAAAGCAGAAATAATGCATCCACATCAATTTCCTATTCATATGTCATTGGAAGAACAGACATGGCTAAAGACTTGAAATGTACTGATAGAGGTTCTTTTCTTAATATACTAACTAGTGCAAGATTTTATTCAGTAAGGAAAAGGAAACTGGAAATAGTATCTGGGGGCAATGATTTTAGGAAAGATTTCTTACTTCATGAAAAGAGCCCCACAGTGACAGACAGGTCTTCTTTTTCTGCTTGATACTGTTCTTCCTGGTTGTAATTCCTAGGACACTTATTATAGAGAAAAGCATCCTAACTACTGGAATTCTTTCCCAGAGACTCTGGGAAAGAAAGCATCACCCACCTCCTTTGAATTTCTCAAGGGTTAAACAGTAAAATTATCCAATAATGTGACATTATTTACGTCAACTGGAGGGTGATATGCCACTGCTGGTACCACCTTTTATAGCATGACCTGAGAGGACTACATTTAGTTATTTATAATCTATAATTTTAAGAATACATTACAAATAAAAGAAGCCCTTTCAGTAGATATGAAGATATAAAGGAAAGGATGGAAATGGCACCAATCCTGCCTCCATTTTCCAGAAAAGACTAGATTCCTGGGGATCTTGGAATGCTTTGCCTCCGACCTGATATGTGACTAACAGGGCATAGAGTTCATGGTTTCTCCTGGAATATAGATAGTCTCTTTAGGTTTCTTTATATCTCACCCTGGAGAGAGAACAAGATTAGGAAAGGAGTATTATTATTGTTAATGTTTTAGAGATGAGGACCCTGAAACTGGAGCCCAGAGAAATTTATTAACTGGTCCAAGAGTAGGGACTTTTTTTTTCTGTGTTTCCCTGGCACCCTGTTCTTGTCCTAGCCACATTCTGTTGTAAGATCATGGTTGTCTGTCTTATCCACCAGACAGAAATGATAGTGGCCTAGGCATTACATTTTGTTCTTTGTTCTATCCTAGCATGGAGAGCAGTGCTGGACACCCAGTAGGGATAAAATGGGGGTAAAGCTGGAGAGAGAATAGGGTATGAGGTGAGGTAGGATGAGGTTCCATCTAGGATGATTATCCTGTTAACAGTTTGGATGAATGAGAACAGGAACATGTCTGCAAGGACATATGCTATTAAGGACAGAGAGGAAACTGGATATTTGACGAATCCGTCAAAAGGGGATAGAGCATTTAGCATCCTGCATACTTGTGGCTCACAACTCCTTTTTTTATACCCCATTACTGAACTGCTCTCTCACTTTAAGAGGCTCCAGAAATGGCACATTAAAAAAAAATCCGGCACATGAGAGAATGCACATGGACATGTCTTAATCTTAGAGCTGAATACAGTTATGACCATTGGTTCTGTTTATCAATGTCCTGGTGTAATAAAAGCAATAACCACAGCAAATTCTTGAGGTGAGTCAGTCATTGTGCCAGGACATTATATGTATGACTTCATTTAGTCCTCACAATGAAAGAAAGTGTAGGATTTTACAGATTTTATAAACCACACAGCGGTAGGTAGAAGAGTTGACATTTCAGTCCCAACCCACATGCCAAGCCCTTGAACTTTCTTTGAAATAAGAGATGCCTAAAGCATGGCACACAGACTATGATCAGTATCCATGATGATTTTAATGGTGCATGGAAAAACATTTACTATATAGTTTTAAAGTGTACTTTTTTTGTGTGTGCAACAGAAAAGAAGCTAATGCATAAAGCAACATTAAGGCCTTCTTTGGAGGTAGGAGAAAAAAAAACATGGACATACAACCTGTGTCAAAAACCCCCCAAAGACTCCCTTAAACACCTCTGTCCTTTCCCCAGCATTCCTCATTGGTTCTGGGCTGCTTGCTGCTTCTCTTTCTCGTCAAATCTCTGTCCTTGGGTATCTGGGAGATCATCCCCTTTCCCAACAGCTTGTCCATCCTCAGATTTTAGCACTGTCTCCCATCCCTTTTCATGGAAAGCAGCCTAGGACCTATTAATGGTATGCTCTCTGAGGTTAACAACGCTCTCTGAGGGGCACTTGGGTTGGTTAAGCTCTGACTTGGGCTCAGGTCATAATCCTAGGGTCCTGGGATCAGGGTCTCCAAGTGGGGCTCCCTGCTCAGTGGGGAACTTGCTTCTCCCTCTTCCTCTGCAGCTCTCCCTGCTTGTGCTCTCATGCTCTCTCTCAAAAAAATAAAACCCGTAAAAACAAACAAACAAAAGCAAAGAAAAAGCAATGCTCTCTGAAACTCTTGAATGTGAGTCTTTAACAAAATAAACTCATGAATGATTTGCATGTGGCATAGAGAAGCAGAAAAGTCAATATTCACTTTGAAAGAAAAGCCACTCTTCGAAAAAGGAAATTACACACCCACACATTTATTTGTACAGAGACACTGACATGGTAGAAGCACGAAGGCTTGAGCCATTTTTTTCCTTCTCTCTGGATCCCATCCATGCAATGGAATGTCATATGGGTATAACTCAAGTTGCAATTTGGTTATTTTCTGACCACCAAGACAACTGAATCTCCTAGGGGCATTAAGTGCATGTTCATGTTATCTCTCCCACTCTCCCTTTTATACCTCAACTCAACCTGTAGATGGTAAAGGGCTGGGCCAAGCTATTCCAAATAGCAAAGGAGGAAGCTTGACGAGTAGAGGATCATGTTAGGGAAACCAAGGCATAAATTCCCTTCCTCTAGTCTGGATGGTGGGGAGGGGGAATGATGGAAAATGAGAGGTAAGGACTGAAGGACGATAACTTCTCTGTGTGATGGCTGTCATGTTATTTGCAGTACACATGGAATCATATACCTATTCAGTTCATTTTTAATTTGTTGATATGTCAAGTTAAACAATTTGATGTATATTATATGTACATCTAATGAAATATATGTACAGGAGAGAAACAAACAGCAAGAAAAAGAGATGGGAAGAACTCCAGGCCCTTTTGTCCAAGTGAGAGAACACTGAGAATATTTATTTGTACTTTACTCCTTCAAAATATTATAGTGAAAAGCTGGGGGAAAAGGTAATTATCCTTTAGAAGAGGTTGGTTAAATAAGTTATGGAAGATCCACATTTTAAAATTCTATGAAGCTATTAAATGATACATATAATTTGATAGGTAAAGACACCTATTGTTAAATAAAATTTCATATATAAAGAAATCACATATAAATTAATGCTGATTCGAAATGTACAACATAGAAATACATACTTTTCTATTTACTAAGTATTTATTTCGAACACTTTATCTGAATACTTAACACATGTTCAAGATAGGAATTTCAAAACATCAAAAAGGGTGTACATACAGTGCACATTCTTTCTCATTCTTGTCTCCACATCCCCCCACCCACAGGCAGTTTCTAAAACAAAACGAAGCAAAATGGCAACATTTGAAAACATAAGCGCAATGAGGTACGTCACAATAATAAGCCTTAAACATATTATATAAAAATACTTTAAATAAGCAATGTGGCTAAAAATAACACCTATATCTCTAAGTAGTGAAAACGTGAGTGCTTACCTAAAATACACGCACACACAGATATTCAATAGAAAACATCCGTAAGTGTTCGCAAAAGTGTCTGGATATAGCGAGTGGTCCAGCATACCAGATGCGACCATTTAAAACAATCTCATTCACAATAGCACCGTAACAGTACAGTACATAGGAATAATCTAAAGATGATCTGTGAGAACTATATGACGAATACATCATACAAGTGAGTGTTACACTAGGCGACTTGAAAAAGTAGAGACGCTACTTGCTTATTGGATTGGGAATATTATGGCTGTTCACAGCCATATGTGCGCTCAGTTTTTTTTTTATTATTATAATTATAAGCAAGTCCGTTGAAAAACACTGAAAGGGAAGGGGTGGGAGCCTGGAGCGACGTCACGGGTTCACGAGTCCAGAAACGGATCTCTTTCCTACAGGAATTCCTCCACAAGCACTGAGGTGGCTCCCTCCGAGGGGCACGGGGCATGTTTCAGGCGTGCCGCGGACTAAGCCACTGATCCTCTTTGGGAGGAGAGGCGGGGGCTTACTCAGGAGACGCGTTCTGGATGGCCTTGGGCTCCTTCGTGACCTCCTCCCCCCAGTCGCCACCGTCGACCTCCTCGATAACCACACTGCGTACGGTGCCGGCATCCAGGCAGTGCGGGGCGACGCCGTAAATGCCGGGGTCAGAGACAGATGCGTGGAAACTCTGCACGCCGCACCTGCTGCAGAAGCTGTGCAGCGCCGGGTGCGTGTGGGACCGATACGTGACGATGCTCTTGGCGCCCAGCAGCAGAGTGAAGCGCGAGGCCGGGACGAGGAAGTGTCGATGCTGCTTCTTCCTGCACAGCCTGCAGCTGCAATCCACCATGCGCAGGTCTGCGGGCGCCCAGACCGCGAAGCGGACCGCGCCTCAGTGGCAGCCGCCGGTGTGATACACCAGGCCGGGGTACTTGAAGGTGTCCAGCAGGAACTTGGCGGCGCCCTCGCCGCTGAGGCCCCGCCGCTTCCTGAACGTCTCCCCGCGCTACCGCTGCGCGCCCAGGTCCAGCTCACTGGGGGACAGAGCGGGCGCCAGTGGCTTCAGGGATCGGGATGGCAGCGGGCCCTTGGAGCCTGCCTCCCGGGTCCGCCGCCACCAGTGCTTCCGCCTCGATCTTGACAGATCCCGCCTGGCCGCCACCGGCCTCCTTCCCGCCGCATGGCTCCCCACGCGGACCTGGAAAGGGAGCCGCCGCGCGCCCATGACCGGGATGGCTGCGTAGGCAGCAGCGGGATCCCCGGGCCTCTTTTGCCCCCGCGGCTGGGTGTTGGTGCGGTTGCTCACTCTGCCCATGGCGCCTGCCGCCTTCCAAACGCTTGCCCACCGCCTCTGGTTTCCTAGTAAGTTCCACAGCGGCCCCGTTGCGTCAGCCTGATTGGCCACGTGTTGAATGTGATGTAGAGACCCTTCCTTTGACCCTATCAAAACAGCCTTTACTGCCCTGAAATTCTGGCTAAGCCTATCAGCTGCCCCTTCTCCTAAATATCATTTTCTATCGTTCATTCAAATCAGAAGCCTACCCTTAAAATATTGGAACACTGAAAATGCTACAGACCTTTTATCTAACATGCATGCAGCAGCAGACAGAACAGTTTAAAATAAGCACCGTTCATCTGGTGTGGAAAAGACAAACTGAAGCAAACACAAAATATGTGTACTGTGAGTAATTGTAGTATAGTTGGAGCTAAAAAAAAAAAAAAAAGATGACCCACAATACTATGTTACAACACACCAGTGGACCCAAAGAGAAACTGGATTCTAACTTCACTACAGGACACGAAGATTATTTGTGCAAATTTGTCTTCTAAGAATTAGAGGTAAAAGAAGAAACAATACATTAATTTTTCCATCTATACGGAGAAATTTTAACAGCACTGAGAAGCATAAATATGAAGTTGAACTTTGTTCTTTGGAAACTGATAGGATCATTGGGCATGGCAGGAGAAGAGACCACAAAATGAGCATGGATCCTCCTTCCTGCAGTGTAACCACTACCTGGGAAAACAGTGAGGAATCTTCCAAAAAGTGCTTCCTGAATTAAGTAGTGACATCTACACATACTGACTGCAAGCAGAGATCCACCCATATATTCAATGATTCTTAACATTTTGTTATATATATGCATGCATATGTGATGTACTTTTGAAAAATATTTTTAAGTAAGATACACACATCAATGCCACTTAATCTCTCAATGTTTCAGCACTTGTGTCCTAGGAATAAAGGCTGTGATTATAAATTAAGGAAAATATCACTAAAGTGGACCAAGTATGCTAGAAGGGGAGGCTGGTAGGGAAATTACAGGAAGAATTCCAACAGGAAAGAATGATCCATTATAGGCCTGTCTTCAGGGACAATGCTGGGGCCTTGCACCTCCTACAGGAAATCCACTACCCTTGCAACTCAGCCAATAAGAAATGATCATCACCCTGAACTCTTTTCTCCTTCTCCAATGGACTTTTGTTCAAAACAACCTCTCCCAACTTCCTTCTTCTTCCTTATAAAATAATGTTCCTCTCCTTTGTTTGTTGGACTTGCCTGTAGTTTTGCCATAGCTTGCTTGTCCTGGATTGCATTTCTCTGCTATTCCTACATAAACCCATTTTTGCTGTGTAAAATAACTGGCAGCTTTATTTTTAAGATTAACAAGGCATAATTTCTTGTATAGCTACAGTATCATTGTCACATCTACAAATCAATATAATTTTCCAATTTCATCTACTCCCAGTATATATTTAAATTTCCTAAATTGTTTCCTAAATGTGTTTTATAAAAAGATTTTCCCCTTCAACCCAGGCTATAATTAAAATTCACACATTAAATTTGGTTATTTCCTTTTAGTCTCTGTGATTGCTGCCATAGCAGCTTCTTACGAGACATATCTCCAGAGGCAAGGGAAACAAAAGCAAAAGTGAATTATTAGGGCTTCATCAAGATAAAAAGCTTCTGCACAGTGAAGGAAACAATTAACAAAAAGTAAAGGCAAACTTCAGAATGGGAGAAGATATTTGCGAATGACATATCTGGTAAAAGGTTAGTATCCAAATATATAAAGAACTTATCAAACTCAATACCCAAAAATACAAATACTCCAGCTAAGAAATGGACAGAAGATGGGGCGCCTGTGTGGCTCAGTTGGTTAAGCGTCAGACTCCTGATTTTGGCTACGGTCATGATCTCAGGGTCCTGAATCGAGCTCTGTGTGAAGTCCTGTTGTTTCCTTCCCCTTTTGCCCCTTCCTCAGCCCACTCATATTCTCTCTCTCTAAAATAAATAAATCTTTTTTAAAAAGAAAATGAGTAGAAGATATGAAGAGACATTTTTCCAGAGAAGACATTCAGATGACTAACAGGCACATGAAAAATACTTAACATCACTCATCATCAAGAAAATACAAATCAAAAATACATTGAGATATCACCTCATATCAGTCAGAATGGCTAAAATGAACAACATAGGAAACAACAGATGTTAGAGAGGATGAGGAGAAAGGGGAAGTCTCTAGCACTGTTGATGAGAATGCAAACTGGTGCAGCCACTCTGAAAAACAGTATGGAGTTTCCTCCAAAAGTTAAAAATAGAACTACCCTATGCCTCAGCAATTACACTACTAGGTATAGTACTAGTATTAGTACTAGTACTTTTACTTTTGTAAAAGATACAAAAATACTGATTTGAAGAGATGCATGCACTCCCTTTATAGCAGCATTATCAACAATAGCCAAATTATGGAAAGAGCCCAAATCAACTGATGAACGGATTAAGAAGATGTATATATACACAACGGAATATTACTCAGCCATAAAAAGAACAAAATCTTACCATATGCAACAATGTGGAAGAAGCTAGAGAGTATTATGCTAAGTTAAATAAGTCAGAGAAAGATAAATACCATATGATTTGCCTAATATGTGTAATTTAAGAAACAAAATAGATGAACATAGGGGGAAAACAAAGAAAGGCAGACCAGAAAACAGACTCTTAACTATAGAAAACAAACTGAAAGTTACATGAGAGGAGGTGTAGGGGGAGGCATTGAAAGTTGATAGGTATTAAGGAGGGCATTTGTGATGAGCACTGGGTGTTTATGTAAGTGATGAATCACTAAATTCTACTCCTGACACTGTTAATTAACTGGAATTTAAATAAAAACTTGACTTTAAGAAAATAATAATAACCAACCAGGCCAGTCGATGCTGATTTTGCCTGATTCTTTCCTTGTAGTGTCCTTTAGATTGCTCTTCTAACCCAATATTTTCCCTATACAGCTAAAAGTCAGGTCTAAAAGCTTGATTAGATTCAAGTTACACATTTTGGCAAGTATGTTGTTTTGGCAGATGTTGTATACTTCATATTGCATCACATCAGAGGTTCATGATGTCAAGTTATTCCAGTAGTAATAGTAGTAAATGCTATATCTTCATTAAAATAATAATTGCCAGATTTCTCCATTGTGGAGGTAGGAAAAGGAAAACCTTTTGCAATAAGCAAGTAATCTGAGAGGTGTTATTTTGACACTGTGAATATCTTGTTCCTTTCCAATTTTTGCCTAATAGTTTAAAAATCCATTGATAACCTTTGATTGAACCATGATTTCAATTGTTTGATTACAAAATGGTGGTTTTCTAATGCTAACTTTCCTTCTACTTTTTTTTAGCTGACTTTCATCCATAAACATGAACTTTCTTTCATGAAGTGTGGATGGACTACTGTTTCTCCCTTAAAGGCAGGTTATATATTTAATTCTTTACCTTTAATTATCAGTTTGCAGAGTAAAGAGTAGGAATAATAGTAATTGTGAATTCAATAACTTACCATAAACTAATATTTTTAAGTTCAAAATATTCCAACTTTGGCCTATATGTGCCTTTTCAAACTGGATCCTGTGTGCTTTTGCATTTCTCCGTTTTTCTTTGACCGCTTCCTTGTTTTCTAAAACAAACAAATGCCCCCAAGCTCTTAGATTTTTACCTCCCAGCCCTGGAATCACACATTTCTACAAAGAGCTCTGGTTCCTTTTAGTGGAACATGGTATTTAGAACAATGCTTAGGCATATTACAACAGACTTATTGTTGTTGAACTTCTCATTGAGATCATGTAGATATGCATACAATTGTAATATATAATATGGAGAGATTCCTTGTACCCTTTACCCAGCTTCCCTCAATGGTAGTACTTTGCAAAACTGTAGTATGACAGCTAGGATATTTTTATTGATAAAATTCACCAATATTATTCAAATTTCCCAAGTTTTATGAGTATTCATTTGTGTGTATATTTAGTTCTGCAGTGTAAACTCTGACACTTGGCAAGTGCCTTGACTTAAGCTTTGATCACCAAGGCATCTACTTCAAAGGGGCATCCACTTCAAGATGGGTATCTTGAATTCACACAGTACCAGCCACAAGTCTAAAGAGCCAGGCTGCCCCCACTCTATTCCAGACTTCTTTGTTTTAGAGATCATTTGGGCCTTTTGTTTTTTCTCTTCTCACGCTTTAAATTCCTGCTATTTTGTTTTAAATTCATCAATAATGAGTGAGTCCTCAAAACCCAAGCCCCCCCCCACATCCCAGTAAAAACAGAACCCTAGGCTCTTACTTACAACCCCCTGCCTCCCCATGATCTTGTTATGACCCTCCAGGTGTCCTATGTAATTTTCACAACGTATAAGTAATAAACCTTTATTTTCAAAGTTTCCTGATGGTTGTTGCCGAGAGCATCTTGCAATCATGATAAGAACCACAAGGACCAGTCCAGCCACAATATAGGCTGAGACTGGCACAGAATAAGTTCTATGCAACTAGATCACATACATAAATTCATGTCCCATCATTGCAGCTACTAACCCCTAGTACCACAAATCTGTTCAACATTTCTAATATTTTTTCATTTCTAAAATTTTATATAAATTAAATCAAACAGTATGCAGCTGTTTAAGAAGGGCTTTTTTTTTTTTTAAAGATTTTTTATTTATTTATTCATGATAGAGAGAGAGAGAGAGAGAGAGAGAGAGAGAGAGAGAGGCAGAGACACAGGCAGAGGGAGAAGCAGGCTCCATGCACCGGGAGCCTGACGTGGGATTCGATCCCGGGTCTCCAGGATCGCGCCCTGGGCCAAAGGCAGGCGCCAAACCGCTGCGCCACCCAGGGATCCCCAAGAAGGGCTTTTATTCACTCAGCATAATACTCTGTATCATCCAAGTTGTTTGGCATATCAATATTAATTTTTTATTCCTAAGTAGTATTTCATGATGTGTATATAGTACAATTTGTTTAAACATTTACCTATTGGGGATCTCTGGGTGGCTCAGCAGTTTAGTGCCTGCTTTTGGCCCAGGGGGTGATCCTGGAGTCCCGGGATCAAGTCCCACATCAGGCTCCCTGCATGGAGCCTGGTTCTCCCTCTGCCTGTGTCTCTGCCTCTCTCTCTGTGTGTCTCTCATGAATAAATAAATAAAATCTTTAAAAAAATTAACAAATAAAAAACATTTACCTATTGAAGGACATCTGGGATGTTTCCAATTCTTAGCTGTGACAAATGAGTCTATTATGGACACTTGTGTACAAGTGTCTGTGTGACCATAATATTTTATTTAAGATAAAGAGTTTAATGATTTGCTACATGTTGGCTAATTGAATTTAAATTTTATTTTATTTTTTTAAAGATTTTATTTGTTTATCATGAGAGACACAGGCAGATCTGAGATCTGAGATCAGAGTGCTAGCATGGTTGAGTTCTAGTAAG
The DNA here is from genome assembly GCF_018345385.1 of Vulpes lagopus. NCBI lineage: Eukaryota > Metazoa > Chordata > Mammalia > Carnivora > Canidae > Vulpes > Vulpes lagopus. The sequence continues at coordinate 44,311,104 of NC_054848.1, forward strand.
AGCTCTCTTCAGGGATTCACACATGGCATTTTCTCATTGCACGCATGTGGAGGGAGAAAAAGAGGAAGATCTTCCTCTTCTTTTAAGGCCACCAATCCTATTGGATTAGGACTCTACATTTATGACATCATTTAACCTTAGTTACTTCTTTAAAAAAAGCTTATCTCCAAATAAAATCACATTAGGGATTAGGGCTTCAACATGAATTTCAGGGGGGAGGGGCTCCACAATTCAATCCATAGCACTAAAAAATAAATTTTCTTTAAAGTAATTGAAAATTGGAGCACCTGGGTGGCTTAGTCAGTTAAGTGTCAGGGTCTTGATTTCAGATCAGGTCTTGATCTTAGAGTCATGAGTTCAAGCCTTGCATTGGGTTCCACACTGGGTGAGGATCCTACTTAAAAAAATTAAAAATAAATAAATAAAGTAATTGTAAAGGGAATTGCATTTTTAAAGTTGATTTCCACATATTCATTGCTAGTATATAGAATTGGGATATATTTTAATGTATTGATCTTTTAACCTGTGACATGGCTGAACTCACACTAAATGATAGGACTTTTCTTTTGCACTAGACGCTAGGACTTTTTGGTAGATTCCTTGGAATTTTATATATAGACAATCATGTCATCCATAAATAGAGGCAGTTTTATTTTTCCATCTAATTTTTAAATTTTTTTCCTCATCTTGCCATTATTGCACTGGCTAGAATTCCAGTATTATGCTGAGTAAAAATGGTAAGGACATAAATCTTTGCCCCTTTCCCAATCTTAGGGGAAAAGCATTCAGTCTTTCATTATTAAGTGTTATGTTGGAAATAGGTTTTTGGTAGATGCTCTTTACCCACTTCAGGTAATCCTATTACTTGCTGAAAGTCTTTTTGTTTGTTTTAAGTTGTTACATTTTTAAAAATATGTTTGATATATAACAGTGTATACATTTTAAGTGGTCAGCATGTGTTTATATATTGTAATATGATTGCCATTATAAGGATAGTAAGCACCTCTATTGTGCTTTTTTTGTGGTGGGAATAATTAAGATCTAGTCTCTTAGCAAGTTTGATGATTATAATACTGTTTTGTCTATAGTGACTATACTTTGCTCTTGATCTCCAGGACTTCTTTAAATACCAGTTGTATGTTTGTACCCTTAAACAGTATCTCTCATATTCTCCCACACCCAGCCCCTGGTTGCCACCATATTACTCTCTGTTTTTACAAGTTTGTCCCTTTTAGAGTCCACATATAAGTGATATCATACAATATTTGTTTTTCTGTGCCAGATTTATTTCCCTTAGCATAATGTCCTCAGGGTCTATTCATGTTGTTGCAAATAGCAGGAGTTCCTTTGATGGACATTTAGGTTGTTTTCATCTCTTGGCTACTGTGAGTGAATAATGCTGCAAAAAACATGAGAGTGCATATATCTCTTTGATATTTTCTTTTCATTTCTTTGGTTATATACCCAGGAATGGAATTGCTGGATGATGTAGTAGTTCTATTTTTTAATTTTATGAAGAACCTCCAGTGGGCAGAACTTTAAGCAATGTGCCTGTTTGTCCATTTTGCTTGGAAGGAGAAATGGTCACTTCCTGGGCTATGGCCAAAATTTTGGCTGGACGGTCAGGGATGTAGAAGGAACATGGAAAATTGTTGACAAGGAAATCTGGGGCACAGCCATGTGAATTACCATTTCTGAATGGGTAAAAATGCAAAAAAATCTGTGTCTCATGTTAATGTTTTCTTGAGGGTAACTTCAGGGAATAAAAACTTTAATAATCAGATGGAGAGGGCTCCGAGCTGACCCTGTGGTGGGCAGTGTCGTCGGGGTGGCGCTGCGGAGACCTCTGCCCAGGACCGCTCCCCCTCCCCGGGCCTCTCCCCTCTTACCCGCGAGTCCCCTAGCCTCGTGGGCCTATCGGATCTGTTACCGCGGGGTGAGGTGAGAGCAGGCCCGGAGAGGGTAGTTACAGCTGAGGAGCCACAGTCACGGTCAAGATGATAGAAGTACTGACAACAACTGAATCTCAGAAACTGCTACACCAGCTGAATGCCCTATTGGAACAGGAGTCCAGATGTCAGCCAAAGGTCTGCGGCTTGAGACTAATTGAATCTGCACACGATAATGGCCTCAGAATGACTGCAAGACTAAGGGACTTTGAAGTAAAAGATCTTCTTAGTCTAACTCAGTTCTTTGGCTTTGACACGGAGACATTTTCTCTAGCTGTGAATTTACTGGACAGATTCCTGTCCAAAATGAAGGTACAGCCCAAGCACCTTGGCTGTGTTGGGCTGAGCTGCTTCTATTTGGCTGTTAAATCAATAGAAGAGGAAAGGAATGTCCCATTGGCAACTGACTTGATCCGAATAAGCCAGTATAGGTTCACCGTTTCAGACTTGATGAGAATGGAAAAGATTGTATTGGAGAAAGTGTGTTGGAAAGTCAAAGCTACTACTGCCTTTCAATTTCTGCAACTCTACTACTCACTTATTCAAGAGAACTTACCAATTGAAAGGAAGAATAGCCTTAATTTTGAAAGACTAGAAGCTCAACTTAAGGCATGCCACTGCAGGATCATATTTTCTAAAGTGAAGCCTTCTGTGTTGGCATTGTCTATCATTGCACTGGAGATCCAAGCACAGAAGTTTGTAGAGTTAACTGAAGGAATAGAATGTCTTCAGACACATTCCAAGATAAATGGCAGAGATTTGACCTTCTGGCAAGAACTTGAATCCAAATGTTTAACTGAATATTCATCAAACAAGTGTTCCAAACCAAATGTTCAGAAGTTGAAATGGATTGTTTCTGGACGTACTGCACAGCAATTGAAGCATAGTTACAACAGAATAACCCACCTTCCAACAATTCCTGAAATGGTCCCTTAATTGGATTGTTACAGCAACAAAACAAGCTCTTCTCTGAAGCCTTTCTCCACAATCCTGAGCTATGGATTCCATGATGTTATAATGAATTTAAGCTGTGAAGCCTCAGAACATCACAACTAGATTAGCATTGATGTTCTCAGATTTGGGAAAACTACCTAATTAACATGCTGTAGTGGAATTAAATTTAAATTAAATTTAAATTCATCTGTGAGACATACAAATGAAAGCTAAGAGCATAAATGTGAAATGTTAATAACAAGCCTGGGAAGGTAAACTGTGAATCTTCATTTCTAACATTGACCCAACTTTCTATGTCGGGTCAATATATTATATTTAGGTGGTATCAAAAGTGGTAACCTAATTAAATTCTAAATTATGAGGTATACATTAAAACCAACATTTCACAAATGCACTTTTAAGGCATAACAAAGGTCACTATTCTAGGCAATGAAAATGGTTTCTTGGTACCTATAGTGCAAATAATAGATAATTCCGAGATCTAGACTTTACTGCTACTTGGAAATTACACTTAAATTTGAGGGCATTTTATAAAAGTAAAACTACAGGCCTAGTTATTTTGGCATATTAAGTTATTGTTAATATTTTTCCTAAAAAAACTGGTGGTTTGCATCCATGGTAAAATTTACACAGTATTTGCTGCCTCCATCTAATCCCATCAAGAAACTTTGTTTTTATTGTGTTAGTAATTCAAAATAACTATGCTCCAAAAACTTGATTTAACACTCCAGAAGTTTTTACTAAGGGCTGTTTTTATAAAAACTGCTATTGCTTCTAACTTAGAATTTTTAAAGGAAGAGAATATACTTTCACTACTTGCCCCTCCTGTGCCCAAAGAAAGTCTTTAAAAAAGTCAGTAGGCATCCTCATAATTATGAAGTTGCTAAGATTGTATTTGAGATTTTCTATTAAGTCAGTGACCGTAAGGAGATCTACGGCATTAAAAGTGATGTAAACAGTTACTCAGTGCAGCAAGTAGCTTGTGTCCATCCAAAATGGCTGTACCCATTTATGACATGTTATGGGTAAATGTGCACTGGAAAATAAACCAAAGAACCACAAAAAAAATAATCAGATGGAGAGAATGACATATTTTGTGAATACCAGTTAGCTTTTTTCACCAGCCACCCTGTCATCTCTGTCATTGCTCGCTGGATTCATGAACCAAGTGGCCATTGTGTCAGGGATAGAGGTTATGCCTTGGCTTAGCAACATGGACTTCTATTCACCATTACCTGGCTAGAGCCACTTCTGAGTGCCCAGTTTTCCAGCAGCAGAGGTCAATACTGAGCCCCCAATATGGGAACATTCCCCAGGGGATCAGTCAGCTACCTGGTGGCAGGTTGATTATATTGGACTCCTTACATCATGAGAGGAGCAGCATTTTGTCCTTACTAGAATATATACTTACTCTCGATACTGAGTTATGGTACATTCCATGCTTCTCCCAAAACTACCCTCTGCTTTATCCACTCTCATGGCATACCACACAGCAACATAATTATTCACTTCACAGAAAATAAAGTGGGCCCATGCTCTTGGAATTTATTGGTCTTACCATACTTCCTGCCATGCTGAAGCAGCTGTCTTCGAATGGTGTAATGGACTTTTGGAACTCAGTTACAGTTCTAGGTAGGTGGCAAAATCTTTGTAGTGCTAGAACAAGGTTCTCCAGAAGGCTGTATATACTCTGAATCAGTGTCCAATATGTGGTTCTGGTTCTCCCATAGCCAGGATTATATATACTATTGGTTCTTTTTTTTTTTTTTTTTTTATGATAGTCACAGAGAGAGAGAGAGAGAGAGAGAGGCAGAGACATAGGCAGAGGGAGAAGCAGGCTCCATGCACCGGGAGCCCGATGTGGGACTCGATCCCGGGTCTCCAGGATCGCGCCCTGGGCCAAAGGCAAGCGCCAAACCACTGCGCCACCCAGGGATCCCTATACTATTGGTTCTGTTTCTCTGGAGAACCTGGTTAATATACTTTGTCAGTTCCACAGTCTTTTTCCTCTCCTTCTGGGACTCCAAAGTTATGAATATTAGATCTTTTGTTACTCTCCCACAATTATCTAATATTCTGGGGTTTTTTTTTTTTTAATTTTTTTTTTTTTTTTTTTATGATAGTCACAGAGAGAGAGAGAGAGAGGCAGAGACACAGGCAGAGGGAGAAGCAGGCTCCATGCACTGGGAGCCTGATGTGGGATTCGATCCCGGGTCTCCAGGATCGCGCCCTGGGCCAAAGGCAGGCGCCAAACCGCTGCGCCACCCAGGGATCCCTCTAATATTCTGTTCATTTCCCTTTTTTTCAGTAATGTTCTTTCTGTTCATTAGACTGAGTACATTTTATTGATCTCTCCTAAGCTCACTGATTCTATTTTCTGTCATCTCTATTCTACTACTGAGCCCATCCAGTGAATTTTTTATTACATTATTTTTTTCAGTTATATACTTTTTATTTGATTCTTTAACTTGTATTTCTTTGTTGAGGTTTTTGTTTCTTTTACTTTTATTTTAAGCAAATTTATAATTAAGTTTTGAAGCAGTTTTATTGTAGCTGCTTTAAAATCTTTATGAGTTTATTCCAACATCTAATTCATCTTAGTATTTGGTGTCATTTGATTGCTTTTTCTTACTTTGAATATTTTGAACATTAGGTTAAGAGATTCTTTATCCTATTTATAGCTTTCATTTTCTCAGGCAATCACTATGTGTAGTGTATAGGTTTGGGCCTACTTTTGTTTCAAGGACAGTTTAGCTTCATGAGACTTTGCAATGCTATTTTTTAAAGATTTTATTCATTTTAGAAAGGGAGGTAGGGAAGGAGGAAGGGAGGGAGAGAGAGGGAGAGAAAGAGAGAGAGATGGAGGGGGCAGAAGGAGAGGGAGAAATAATCTGAAATAAACTCTAGGTGGCCCTGCAATGCTATTTTGATCTCTTTCATTCTTCTGGCTTTGCTTGAGCTCCTACTGGTACTGCATGCAGAGAAAGAAGATGCCTCTTTCATCTCTCATTGTAGTTAAGTGAGTTGCAGGGAATCTGGACTCATGAGGCAGAAAACATTTCCCTTAACCTGTTCTCCAGCTACTTAGTGCCAGTGGGCTTCCCACTTGATTTCTTCTGGCATAGTCAAGGATGGGCTGCCCTCTGCCATTGTGTGGAGGGCCAGGAGCCATGGGTCTAGGTGGAAAGTCAGGAGACCCAGGTCTAGTTCACCATCTGTGACTGGGTATACAGCCAGCCAGATGTACCCAGCGTGGATGCCTTCAGCCACTAGGTGAAGGGCCAGGACCCACTGGAACTAGGTGACTGCCAGTGAGTATAAGATAAGGAAACATTGGCCTTAGACTGTCTCATGCAGTTGCATAGAGGACTGGGAGACACTAAGCCAGCTGGCATTATCATTACATATGGAAGAGCTCATCTGCCGCCTCCCATTGTGGGACAGAAAGTATGTTGGCCTTCCCTGGGTTCTGTTGTTACTGCTTAGGGAAAATCAGATCTTGCTGTTGCTTCTGGCTAGTGCAGAGCATGGGGGATTTGTAGTTTTCTTCCCCCTCCTTAGCCCTTCTGGTAAAGCTACTGTAGCAGATGACAGCTGCTGCCACTGGGTATGGATCTCCCTGCTAAGTTTTCCCTTTCCCAGATCTTTGTCTAGGGAGAGAAGGCTTTTATTTTCCTTTTCCTTTTTTTTTGTTTTTGTTTGTTTTTTGAAGTTCTTTTGGTCAACGTCTGTTGGCAGTGTCAGGATTGAAGACTGCTCAGGCACATAGTCTAGGGTATGTAGGTGATAGAAAGAAACCCCAGGGAACTCACTGTGGTGTTATTCTTCAAGTCCTGAGGTCCCTATTCAGTCTACCTTCTTTTTCTCTTTCAGAGTCTTGAGTTATTTCCAGGATATTTAGTTGTATTTATGGAGGAGGTTCGGGGAATGTGAGCCCATACCATTGTCCAAGAACCAGACTTACACTGACTAATTTTAGACATATTATGATCTAAATATATATTTGTTCTTTACTTGGTTACATTTCTGGCTCAGCTAAAAACTTGTTTTTTAGACAAAATAAACTCTCAGTTCCAAAGGGCAATTGCTCCTGGAATGCAAGTGGAAATCAGTAGTAAGTCATAAAACAGACATCTAAAAATATTTTAGTTCCGTTATTCAGGGTCTGTTTTACTCCAGCAAAATGGAAAACCAAGATTCAAATAGTTATCCAAGTATTATACTAGAGCTAGTACATTTTTATTAAAACACTTGTAGCTTTAGGACACAGTAAGGCTGGAAGCACAGAATGTAATTAAAATGGTCCTATCCCAGTTTCAGTGAGAACATCTGGCACCCAGATAGTTATTTCTAAATGCCATTTCCTAATGAAAGGAATCAGGCCTCTTTGGACAAATCATTGATTCCAATGGAATAAGGAAAGTCGAACATTAGTATGGAATATCTTAATGGAATAGAAAGTGGGGAAGTGCTGGGATGCCTGGGAGACTCAGTCAATTAAGTGTCCAACTCTTGATTTCAGCTCAGGTCATGATTTCAGGGTCGTGAAATCAAGACCTGCATTGGGGTCAGTACTGAGCAGGGAGCCTGCTTGGGATTCTCTGATTCTCTGATTCTCTGTCTCCCTCTGCTTCTTCCCTGCTGCTCTCTTTCTTTTCTTAAAAAAAAAGTAGGGAAGAGCTCAAAAAATGATAGGGTCTTATCAAAAGAACACAAGAAACAGCTTGAATGGGGGCTCAAATGGTCTAAACCTGTACAATTTCAGAATTAGAATGAATAATGATATAGAACAGTCTCCAGGATGGATCATATGTTGGATCACAAAGCAAGACAAGAAATTTAAGAATATTGAAATCATACCTAGTGTCTTTTCTGATCATGATAGTATGAAATTAGAAATCAGTAACAGGAGGAAAACTAAGAAAATACACAAATACATGAAAATTAAACAACACACTGTTTAACAATGAATGTGTCAAATTAGAATCAAAAAAGGAAATTAGAAAGCATCTTAAGACAAATGAAAATAGAAACAGAACATACTAAAATATACAAGATTCGACAAAAGCAGTTCTTTTTTAATTTGTTTTATTTTATGTTTTATTTATTTTTATGGTTTCAATTTGCATTTTCTTTTTTATTTTAATTCCAGTGTAATTAGCACAGTGTTATATTAGTTTCAGGTGTACAATATAGTGATTCAACAATTCCATACATCACCCTGTGTTCATTGCAACATGTACACTCCTTAATCCCCATCACCTGTTTTACCCATGTCCCCCTCACCTCCCCTTGCGTAACCATCAGTTTGTTCTCTATAGTTAAGAGTCGGTTTCTTGGGACCCCTGAGTGACTTGGCTCAGGTCATGATCCCAGAGTCCTGGGATCCAGCCCCATATCAGGCTCTCTGCCCAGCAGGAGCCTGCTTCCCCCCCTCCCTCTATTTGTTGCTCTGCCTGCTTCTGCTTGCTTGTGCTCACTCTCTCTCTCTCTCTCTCTCTCTCTCTCTATCAAATAAATGAATAAAGTGTTTTTTTAAAAAAATAGTCTGTTTTTTGGCTTGTCTCTCTCTTTTTTCCCTTGGCTCATTTGTTTCTTAAATTCCAAATATTAGTGAAATTACATGGTATTTGTCTTTCTCTGACTGACTTATTTTGCTTAGCATAATACTATGTAGCTCCATCCACATCCTTGTAAATGGTAAGATTTCATTCATTTGTATGGCTGAGTATATTTGATTTTATATAAATGTAAATGTATATACTTATGGTGGTTATATAACCACTTCTTTATTCGTTCATTAATCGATGGACACTTGGGCGGCTTCCATAATTTGGCTATTGTAAATAATATTGCTATAAACATAGAGGTGTGTGTATCACTTTATTTTATTAAGATTTTATTTATTCATGAGAGACAGAGAGAGAGAAAGAGAGAGAGGCAGAGAGAGGCAGAGGGAGAAGCAGGCTCCATGCAGGGAGCCCGACATGGGACTCGATCCCAGGTCTCCAGGATCACACCCTGGGCTGAAGGTGGTGCTAAACCGCTGAGCCATCCGGGCTGCCCTGTGCTCGTATTTTGATGGGATTGCATTGCCTTGGGTAGTGTAGATATTTTAACATTTGTTAAATCCATGAGCATGGAATGTCTTTCTGTCAATCTCTTTCATCAGTGTACAGGTCATTTACCTCTTTGGTTAGGTTTATTCCTAGGTATTATTTTTGGTGTAATGGAAATGGGATGTTTTTCCTAGTTTCTCCTTCAGCCGCTTCTTTAGTGCATAGAAATGCAAAATATTTCTGTGCATTGATTTTGTATCTTACAACTTTACTGAATCATTTATCAGTTATAGCAGATTTTGGTTGTCTTTCAGGTTTTATATACATATATGTATATATATACATACTATATATATACGTACTACATACTGTGCATGTATATATACATACATACATACTATATATATACATACTATATGCATTATCATATATATATATGTGTGTATATATATATATATATATATATATATATATATATATAGAGAGAGAGAGAGAGAGAGAGAGAGAGAGAGAGAGAGGACATGATACTATATCCTCTGCAAATAGTGGAAGTTTTGCTTCTTCCTTGCTGATTTGGATGGTTTGTTATTTCTTTTTTTTTTTTTTCTTTTGGTCTGATTGCTGAAGCTAGGACTTCCAGCACTATGTTAGATAATAGTGGTGAGAGTGGATATCCCTGTCTTATTCCTGACCATAGAGGAAAAGCTCTCTTTTCCCCGCTGAGGATGATGTTAGCTGTGAGTTTTTCATATATGGCCTTTATTATGTTGAGGTATGTTCCCTCTAATCCTACTTTGTTGAGGGCTTTTATCATGAATAGATGTACTTTGCCAAATGATTTTTCTGAATTTATTGAAATGATCATATGGTTCTTATGCTTTCTTTTATTAACGTGATGTATCATGTTGATTGATTTGCAAATATTGAACCACCCTTGCAACCCAGGAATAAATCACACTTGATCATGGTGAATGATTCTTTTAATGTATCATTGGATTTGGTTTGCTAGAATTTTATTGAGGATTTTTGCACTTACGTTTACCAGGGTGAGTGGTGTCTTTATTTGGTTTTGATATCAGGATAATGCTTGCCTCATAGAATGAATTTGGAAGTTTTCCTTCCTTTTCTCTTTCTTGGAATTTTTTGAGAAGAATTGGTATTAACTCTTCTTTAAGTGTTTGGTAGAATTCACCTGTGAAGCCATCTGGCCATGGACTCTTGTTTGTTGAGAGGTTTTGTTTTTTGTTTTTGTTTTTTTTTTAATTACTGATTCAGTTTCCTCACTGGAAATTTCTTATGATTGTTTATATATTTGTGCTGTTGGTTGTGATCTCTCCTCTCTCATTCATCACTTATTTATTTGAGTCATTCTCTTTTTTCTTGATAGGTCTAGCTAGAGCTTTATCAATTTTATGATTTTTTTCAAAGAACCAGCTCCTGGTTTCATTGATCTGTTCTATTATTTTTTAGTTTCTATATCATTTATTTCTGCTCCAATCTTTATTACTTCCTTCCTTCTTCTGGTTTTATGTTTCGTTTGTTCTTATTTTTCTAGCTCCTTTAGGTAGAAGGTTAGGTTGTTTATGTGAGATTTTTCTTGCTTTTTGAAGTAGGCCTATAGTGCTAAAACTTCCCTCTCAGAACTGCTTTTGCTGCATCCCAAAGGTTTTGGACTGTTGTGTTTTCCTTTGAATTTCTTTCCATGTATTTTTTATTTCTTCTTTGATTTCCTGATCATTTCATTGATTACTAGCATGTTACTTAATTTCCACGTATTTCTGGTCTTTCCAGATTTTTTCTTGTGGTTGATTTGTAGTTCATAGAATGATCAGAAAAGATGTAAGATTTTGATGTTCTTGAATTTGTTGAGGGTGGTTTTGTGGGCTGATATGTGATCTGTTCTGGAGAATGTCCCATGTGCACTCAAAAAGAATGTGTATTCTGTTGCTTTAGGATGGAATTTTCTGAATATCTGTTAAACCCATCTAGTCCAGGGATGCCTGGGTGGTTCAGCAGTTGAGCATCTGCCTTTGGCTCAGGTCGTGATCCTGGGGTTCTGGGATCAAGTCCTGCATCGGGCTCCCTGTGGGGGGCCTGCTTCTCCCTCTGCATGTGTCTCTGCCTGTCTCTGTGTGTCTCTCATGAAGAAATAAATAAAATCTTAAAAAAAACCATCTAGTCCAGTGTGTCGTTCAAAGCCATCGCTTCCTCATTTGTTTGCTGTTTAGATTATCTGTCAATTCTTGTAAGTGGGGTGTTAAAGTCCCCTACTATTATTGTAATACTATCAATTTACTCGTTTATGCTTGCTAGTAACTGTCTAATGTATTTGGGTGCTCCCATGTTGGGGGCATAAATATTTAAAATAGTTATATTTTCCTGTGTGATTGTCCCCTTTATTATTAAATATTATCCTTCTTTGTCTCTCATTACAGTCTTTGTTTTAGAGTCTATTTTTTTTTCTGATTTAAGTATTGCTACTCTGGTTTTCTTTTGGCATCGATTTGATAATAGATGTTTCTCCATCCCCTCACTTCCAATCTGCAAGTGTCTTCAGATCTTAAATGAATCTCTTATACGGAGCATATAGATGGGTCTCGTTTTTTTTTTTTTAATCCACTGCCACCCTATGTCTTTGATTGGAGCATTTAGTCCATTTAGAAAGTAATTATTGATAGATATGTAGTTATTGTCATTTTATTAGTTGTTTTGTGGTGGTTTCTAAAGATTTTCTCTGATCCTTTCCTGTGTTTGTCTCTTTCATGTTTTGCCGATTTTCATGATGTATTTGGATTTCTTTCTCTTTATTCTTGCCTGTTTATTAGTTTTTGATCTGTGGTAACCATTATGTTTGTATATAACCTCTTCCGCATGTAGCAGTCAATTAAGTTGATGATTTTTGAAGTTTGAACCCATTCTTTTCTTCTCTCTTCTCCCTGTTTTAGGTATATGTTACTGTATTTCCTATCCTTTTATTTTTTGAGTAGCTTCACTTAGTTTTTTACAGATTATTCATTCTTATTCCCTTTGTGTTTTCTACCTTCATACCTTCACTTCTGGTCTCTCCTTTCCAAAGAGTCCCCTTTAGGGGTGCCTGGCTGGCTCAGTCAGTCTTGATCTCAGAGTCATGAGTTTGAGCCCTGCATTGGGTGTAGAGATTACTTTTAAAAAAAAATAGAGTCCCCTTTAATATTTCTTGCAGAGCTGGTTTAGTGGTCACTAACTCCTTTGGTCTGGGAAACTATCTTTCCTGCTATTCTGAATGATAGCCTTTCTGGACAGAGTATCATTGGTTGCAGATTTTTCCCATTCAGCACTTTGAATACATTATGCCACCCCTTCTGGCTTGCCAGTTTTCCTTTGAAAAATCTCCTGCTAGTCGTATGGGTTTTCCCTTGTAAATTACTAAGTTCCTTTGTCTTGCCGCTTTCAGTATTTTTTCTTTATTACTGTATTTTGCAAGTTCAATTACAACATTTCTTGGAGTTGACCTGATTTTGTTGATTTTGATGGGGTTTCTTTGTGCCTCAAAGATCTGGACATCTGTTTCCTTCCCCAGATTAGGGAAGCTTTCAGCTCTTATTTCTTCAAATAAATTTTCTGCCCCCTTTCCCTTGTTTTCTCGCTTATGTTCAGGTTAATTATTTTCCATTCCTCGTCTTCTAGGTCACTAAATTGTTCCTTTGCTTCTTCCAGCACGTTTTTCATTCCATCAAATGTGTTTTGCATTTTGTTTATTGTGCCCTTCATCTCTGCTGTATTATTCTCTTTTTCTATCTTAGGGGTTTCACTCATGTCTTCCATTCTTTTCTCAAGTCCAAAGAGTATCCTTATGAACATTGCTTTAAATTCTCTATCAGACATATTACTTATATCTGTTTCACTTGGATCTTTGTCCATGGCCTTGTCCTATTGTTTCACTTGGGATATATTTCTCTGTCTCCTCATATTGTTTGCCTCTCTGTGTCTGTTTCTGTGAGCTAAAAGTCATATATGCCTTCTTCTCTTGAAAGTAATGGCTTTATGAAGAGGAGATCCTGCAGTGTTCTGCAGTGCAGTGTCCCCTGTTCAACAGAACCTGATACATCAAGAGAGTGTGTTGCTTATGTCTTGCTGTGTCTGAGTCACTTTTCCTTTTTGTGCAGTCATATGAACTGACTCTCTGCCGGTTGTTGGCTGGGCTTACTCTCTGTAGTGTTAGTGGGACCCAGGTAGGCCAGCTCTGAGGGAGCATGCCTGCCAGGGAACTTGGGCGCAGGGCAGTGGTGTTAGCTACATTTGCATTGGGCCATTAGTCCTATGCCAGATTCCCTGAAGCATTGCAGTGGCTGAGAGCTACGTGCTGGGACAGCTGGGGGCACAAGGCTGCCACCACGGCTAGTTGTGGCTTGGACCAGCACATGTTAGTGACTGGGGCCACATGGCTTGGTGCAGTGTTAAGCACAGTGGCAGTCATATACCTTGTTGATGTAAAATTAACAAATATCTTTAGAATATCTTAGAAAAAAAAAAAGGAAGAGAGTTTTATTTGAGTCCAAGTGAGGATAGCTGCCTGGGATACACAATCTGCATAAAGAAGACAGTGAGCCTGATAAGGAATGTTTAATACAGAGTTATATGTTTTTTGTTACATCAGGTGTTACAAATCACCATGATGAAGGACATTCCAGAAAATTATAAACTTTATCTTATGTTTTTAGTGTATGCAAGTTTTTAGGCTTCAGAGCTACGGGAATGGAACATAGGGAGGTTTTTACTCCTTTCTTTAGTTTGAAATGTTTCTTTTAGGTTCTTTGCTAATGAAACAGATGCACAATGTGTTCTGGGGGCAGAAATAGAGCCCAGGCTTTGAAATTTGGTGAAGTCATTCCGACCTTGGTAAAAGTAGAGGTTCCCTGGGAGCCCAGGAGCAGAACCCACAAACATTAAAAGTTGAAAATTTCCAAAAAAAAGAAAGTTAAAAATTTCCTACATTTCTCACATTAGGTCAATAATCTTTCCTCAGAAAGCACTGATGATCAACCTTATTTTATGTACCTCAGTGCGAAGGTGACTGGCTTGTTTGCTCTGGGTCCATCAAATCCCACATGTTAGATGTGAATATACATACATTTACATTTGATAAAAAAAATTTATGAAAAGATATATGGACAGTAAAAGAATTCCACTAAGTACAATTTGAAGGAACCAATGTGATGTTCAATAGACTCAGAAGAAAATCC